>NC_137827.1:4516233-4628733 GCF_963921795.1 Nannobrachium achirus
AGCTCTGGCCCCTGGCTTTATTAGGACTTCTCCTTATTTTTAACAATAGAGGGTATGCGTGTAGCGTCATCATCATACCCGGAAGTTGCGCGGGAATGCCAACTGAGTGGCAAAAAAAAACGTCTTTCTTGACAGCCCACATATCCAAACAGAAAAGTCCTATCTGATTGCATTGAACGACGTTGAATGACGTTAAAGAACAACGTTGTTGTCATTTACTAATTTCTATCGTTTTAGTGATTTTGATTTGAGTAGTTGAGGTCATGTGTACAAGATAAGTCACATCTGCCCTTGAAAGATTGCGGTACATCTTGGGAATGGTGTGTCTAAATTGCATAAAGGATCTAGAAATACATATTTAGCCACTTGTACACCTGCCCCCACCTACTGAAATCAAAATCACTAAACGTGCTAAAACAGTAGAAAGCAGTAAATACACTCATCTTTTCTTTTTTCTAATTACAATCTAAAACATGAACCCTTGTTGTATAAAACTCACTTTGCCACTCAATTTGCCATTCACTTTATGCATGCACATACTGTATACCAGCGCTACTCAACCCGCGGCCCGCAGGCCGCATGCGGCCCGCACCGCCTGTCTGTGCGGCCCGTCATGACCATACCAATAAAAATATGATTTTTCGAAGCCTGGCAAAGTTAACGCGCAACGCAAAATGCGGTGATGTTTGAGCCTCAGTGGACTCCGTAGTCAGGAAGCGAATGCAGTCAATGCACAGAACACAGCCTGAACACAGCAGTGCGGAGATGCTGGCGGCTACACTAGATCTATTGTACAACGAGACGGTCAGACAGACAAATCTGCGGAGATTTTGCAGCAGACAACCACAGTCGGGCTCACTGGAGTGGAGACGCATGACGGTCGTGCGATATGAACGCTCGCGACCGTCATGTTTTAGGCTAGTGAAGACGTAGTCCTTGTCTGTGCTTGTCTCTGCCTCCGCGGCTCCGCCAGTCAGCACCGACATACAGTGCACACATTCCAACAGATCGTAGCAGCCAGGGAACTATGCTTGTACACCAAATGGGGAAGTTTTCTCATGCCAATAATGCTCCTTTTCATTAATAGGACGGATTTCAAATAAATAGACGTTTATACTTCTTATTCAATCACTCAAACCCCAGCATCCCTATTCTTGGGGGACATTCATCAAAAAATAGCCGATCTACAAGCTCACCACAAGATGCATTGTGAGCTTGTAGATCGGCTATTTTTGGTGAAGAGTTGTTGTTTTATGGAAAAATAACTCAAGTAAAGTTCAACTCAGCCAGTTGTACTGTACTTGTAAAACATTTGATGCTTTGAGCTTTGTAATTTAAACACAACTAACTGCTCATTGAAGGAGATTGACCAAAAATAGCCGATCTACAAGCTCCAATGCATCTTGTGGTGAGCTTGTAGATCGGCTATTTTTGATGAATGTCCCCCAAGAATAGGGATGCTGGGGTTTGAGTGATTGAATAATAAGTATAAACGTCTATTTATTTTAAATCTGTCCTATTAATGAGCGTTATTGCGTTATTGGCATGAGAAAACATACCTTTACATTGTCAAAGTTCACTAGCCTTGCATACCCAGACACAGGGGCGGTTACAAAACGATTGAACCAGTTCTGTTAATTTTCACTTCACATTGTGAATAAAGCCCAATTTGATCAAATTCGATAATTTCTTCATTCCATCCATAATCTTTTGGTTAAATGAGGTTTGGCCTGGCTTATATAGATGGAAATGTGGCTGTTTTCTGTGTGTTTGCTTAATTATTAAGCTTGTCATGAAGCCTGTTACAAAATCATTGTAAACGTCCAAAATAGGACCGTCATTTTTAGGTTTGCGGCCCTTTGGACTTTAGGTATTTTGCTGAGTGGCCCCTGAGCCTTCCTAAGTTGAGTAGCCCTGCTGTATACCCTCTATAGCGATGAGAGGCTGTTACCGGGGCTGCATGGGCATGCGGGGGAAAAGTAATGGTGTTAAAGAGAACTCCTTCTAGCGCTATGGACCAGAGCTGTGTGTGTGTGTGTGTGTGTGTGTGTGTGTGTGTGTGTGTGTGTGTGTGTGTGTGTGTGTGTGTGTGTGTGTGTGTGTGTGTGTGTGTGTGTGTGTGTGTGTGTGTGTGTGTGTGTGTGTGTGTGTGTGTGTGTGTGTGTGTGCGTGTAGCCTATGCTTGTATCAGTGTACTTGTGAGGGCTTTTGTCTCTCGTTCTGTTTTCATCTTTTCATCGATAGCTTTCTCTCTCTGTCTCTTATTTCTGTCATTGTCTGTTCTTCCATCTGACTCCAACACACGCACATGCGCACGCACACACGCACACGCACACACACACACACACACACACACACACACACACACACACACACACACACACACACACACACACACTCTCCCGGGTAAATCACATTGCGAGTTTGATTGACAAGTATTGTGATTTTTTCCCCTCCTTCTCCCTGTCCTATTGTTCTTGGCTTGTGGAAAGCAAAGCAGAGCAGAACAGAAAAGTGTGTATGCGTGTGTGCGTGCGTGTGTGTGTGTGTGTGTGTGTGTGTGTGTGTGTGTGTGTGTGTGCGTGTGCGTGCGTGCGTGCGTGCGTGCGTGCGTGCGTGCGTGTGTGGATGCGTGCGTGCATGGCGTCTATCCTCAGTTTTACACCTTGTTTCTTTGGCAGATGTTAAGCAGCTGTCATTTTCACGCTCCTCTTCTTCTTCTTGTGCACACGTAGATATCAAAGGGGGCTTGAGCCCCTGCCCTTTTATGCATCTGTAAAAAGTGTCCTCTCCAGACCATGAATGCAGTTTTTACTATGGTGAAAGAAATGCAAATGCTCCTCTTTCCATGCCATACCTGAAGGCAGCATTCAAGAGAGAAGTGCCTTGTCCAAACTCTCCTTAACTTGCAGCATCTTCGGTTGAAGGAATTGTCCTCTCTGTGTGGAAGTTGCCGTTACGCCACATCGCCAGTACTGACTTGATTATGCTTAGTTCAGTGTGGTATCAAGCACCGAAAATAGCAGACCTTCAAGCTCACAACCCTTTGCAGCGCGACACGTTGTGAGCTTGGAGGTCGGCTATTTTCGATATTTCCACCAAAAGGCCCTGTTAGAAATGTCAGCCCCTGCCTCTCTAACATTCTCTGCACGTCCCTGGTCGGTCAGTCCAGACACCTGCATGTCCTCTCTCACCGCTTCCATAAACCTCCTCTTTGGCCTTCCTGTCCACCTCTTAACACCCAAGGAGCCAAACTCGTTCAGTAACGTGATACGGCCACTGGAGGTCGCTCTGCCAAAAATGAGTCATCTCGTTGAGGAACGAGACAAAGGGTTAATGGTGCAGCATGCAGCTGCCTGCATGTTGTGTTGTCTGTGAAAGACCCTGGTCCATACGTCATAACGTGGCTCAAAGAGAAACAAAATGGCGCGTCTAGGCTGCATTGATTTCTATTCTATGCTGAAACATAGAAAGGGCTTTATCTATGAATAAGGTGCTAAGAACACCAGGGAAGCAGATGGCGACACTTTACCGCGATGGTCGGCCCCGGTTTGGATTTTAGTTTCGCGAGCGTTTGTAAACAAATGGATCTTCTTCAGTGGACACTCACGTGCACACGCACGAAGATTCCGAGGCTCTTCAAATTTAAAGCGTAAGTGAACGACGGCAGCAGCAACAGCTAGAAATGTTAGAAACCTTGGCTTCCCATGTGTTAATCTAGGGTCTTGTGCAACTGTATTCCACAATCGCCCAATGTTATAATGAGTCTTGAACTTGAAAATGACATTTTATTGGACTATTAAGAACAGCAACATGATCACATTTACATTGTTCTAATTGAATGCCAAGGCCTGAATTTCCCGAGTTATTTCAGTACCCCCAGGATGCCAGGGCCCGAGTTTCCCGAGATGGCAGCCATTTTGAAAAGAAAAAAAAAAAAAAAAAAATATATATATATATATATATATATATATATATAAAAAAAAATCCAAAAATGCCTAAAATGTATTAGGCATGATCACAATCGCGAAATTGCATGTTTAGCCCCGTAACAAACACATCTTTCAAAATGGCAGCCATGTTTGTTTGTTTTTCCAAGCGGATTTTTTTGTTTGAAAGCTGTGAAAAAGTACTACACATATGGTGCATGATCTAGGCATGGGCATGCACGATCCATGCACTAAAAATTGATCCGTGCACTAGAAATTTACAAACGTGGCATCCTGGTACTTGGCAGCCATTTTGAAAAGGCAGGGAATGAGTTCATTAAACTGGATGTTAGAACAGCAAAATGATCACATTGTTCTTGTGTGACAAGTCGCAGGAACCCCCAGAAGCATATATTTGAGTTAAACAAGGTTTGCTTTAAAAATATATATATATTCATACAAGATTTGCAAAAAATATATACATATATAGCAGATCTACAAGCTCATAGCGCAGAACGAAAGGAGCACGCTATGATCTTGTAGATCTGCTATGTTTAATAAACAAAGTATAACATAATGATTAAAGTGGTTAAAATCGAAAATGACACTGATGCTTTAAAACAGATGGCTGTTAGATCCATGTTGTTCACATTCTATAATAAATTCTAAATGATACAAATATTATGAATTTAAAATGTGATATATATAATGTTTACAGTGCATATTGTGTAATATATAATGTTTACAGTGCATATTGTGTGATATATAATGTTTACAGTGCATATTGTGTAGAAATTACAAGGCAGAAAAAACAAAGCAAACACACAAACTACCACATGTAAACACACCCTTCATGTACACATGTAACACACAACTGATGGAATGTTAAATTCACTACTTTTCACACATAGTTACAGTTTTCCAAGTACATGATACATCGTACCATCCATCCCTTCCTGTCCCAGCACAGTCTTCTCCTCCTTCATAGTTATTAGGCTCACCACTTCTCCAGTACCTGGAGAAGTACAGTAGTAGCATTTATGATTCAACCCATTACAATACCTTTACAAGGATAAAACATTCTATTATTTTTTATCCTGACTTCAAAAGATATTCTACATATTAAACAAATTAACTGGACAGTGAAGTTAGGTATAATTAAGTGTGCCTGCCATGCAAAGCAATGGCAAAACACTTATTGTAATCCGCCATACTTAAGTAAATAAGTACATAATGTCGCCACAAAATTTCGGCACGATTTACGCCACCGCCGCAATATATACATCAAAACGTGCGGCTCGGCCGGGAATGGGGTGCTATTACTTTTCTTTCCGATCCGCGTTACCATTGCGACGTAATTCGAAAAAAACGACGCCAAAAAACCCCATTGACTTAGAATGGGGGAAACTTCGGCACGTAATAACTGCCGCACAATTTACGCCACCCCCGCAATATATACATCAAAATGTGCGGCTCGGCCGGGAATGGTGTGCTATTACTTTTCTTTCCGATCCGCGTTACCATGGCAACGTAATTCGTAAAAAACTACGCTCAAAAACCCCCATTGACTTTGAATGGGGGACACCGAAAAAAAACCAGAAACTTTGGCGCCACATAACTCTGCCATACTTTTGCCTAGCAACGTGATTTAAACTTTAAAATGCACACACAACTTTGGTCTTTTTCCAGCCAATAGGGATGAGCTGTAATTGATTAAGCCCCGCCCCCTCTATAACAGGAAGTGCCCTTCACCAAACAGGAAGTGCCTCTATAACTCATGAACCGTTTGTCGTACAGACTCGCGGCTGGTGTCATAATTTTTTTTTTTTCTCAAAAATTTTTTTTTCTCAAAAAATGTTTTTTTCTCAATTTTTTTTTTCTCAAAAATGTTTTTTTTCTCAAAAATGTTTTTTTTCTCAAAAATGTTTTTTTTTCTCAAAAAAATTTTTTTTCCTCAAAAAATTTTTTTTTTCTCAAAATTTTTTTTTCTCAAAAATATTTTTTTTCTCAAACATTTTTTTTTCTCACATTTTTTTTTCTCAAAATTCTTTTTTTCTCAACTTTCTTTTTCTCAAAAATGTTTTTTTTCTCATTTTTTTTTTCTCTCAAAACTTTTTTTTTCTCAAAAAACTTTTTTTTTCTCAAAAAACTTTTTTTTCTCAAAAAACTTTTTTTTTCCCACAAAACAATTTTTTCTCAAAAAAACTGTCGTTAAAGTGCGACCCGTGATAACGGCCAAAAATGCGCCAAAACGCCACTAATTAGTCGAAATGGCTGACTTCCTGTTTGGTTTCTGATTGGCTGCTGGCCTTGTGACGTGGGTAGAGCTGCGAGGGCCCGGTCATCGCTGCTTGCAGCTTTAATTCATTAATCGTCCATGACCTTAATTGGGGCCTATTTCGCCAAACAGGAAGTGCCCCTCACCAAACAGGAAGTGACCCTTTACCTCGTGAACCGTTTGTCGTACAGACGCGTGGATGGCATCAAATGACTTGATTAAGAGTCCTTAACCTTAATTGGGGCCTATTTCGCCAAACAGGAAGTGCCCCTCACCAAACAGGAAGTGACCCTTGATCTCGTGAACCGTTTGTCATACAGACACGCGGGTTGCGTCAAATGACAAGATTAAGAGTCCTTAAACTTAATTGGGGCCTATTTCGCCAAACAGGAAGTGCCCCTCACCAAACAGGAAGTGACCCTTTGTCTCGTGAACCGTTTGTCGTACAGACATGTGGGTGGTGTCATATGAAGAACAATAATGTTAAAGCTTATGCAAAAAATGCTAATGTTAAAAAATATAACGCTAATGCTAACACCAACCGCTACACAAGGTTGCACAGACTTAGCGAGCTGCAGGCACACTTAAAATTTCTTAGAAACTTTCTTTTCTAGTTGCTTTAGTGACCGTACGGCACGTTTGTATTTTAATATTATTATTATTATTATTATTAACTGCCTGAAGTGTTCGGGAGAATTATTGTTATTATTATTATTACCCTTATTATTATTATTTTACATTCAATACCCTTTACAAATTAAATGTGGGGAACATAATATGTGAGATGTAGTTAACATGGTTTAGATGAATAATAGTAGAATGAAAGTCTTACGTTGGTGAGGTCAGTGGTGTTCCATCCACCCATTTCCACACTCCTTCCTCCTCCATGTCAGTCAAACCCAGCCACACCCACCGGTCCCTAACAACTCTGTTAACAAAGTCCTGGACAGAACAGATGCTGGTTACTGAAATACACACTGTACAATAGACAATAGATATGTTGTGACACACACACACACACACACACACACACACACACACACACACACACACACACACACACACACACACACACACACACACACACACACACACACACTCTCACACACACACACACACACACACACACACACACACACACACACACACACACACACACACACACACACACACACACACCTGTTCCTCTTTGCTGTTGATGATGATCAGGTCAGATTGTCCGTCTCTACAGTATTGTCTGCTCTGCTCCCAGGTTTTCCACCAAGTAGAGATGTAATAACAACTGCAGCCAAATCTCTGCCATCCAGGGTCTAACAACAAATATATAAAGTAAGCAAGTGTGTTTTGTTTCAGTTTGTTTAGTTTTTATGGTATTGTTTTCATATTAATGATAAATGATGAACAACATGAAATAACAGTGAATAAAAACAGTGATGTCTCACTTACCACAGAGACTCTTCTTCAGCTCATCTCTCTCTGCAGTGACGGTGATGTATCTGGACTGACACTGATCCTTCTGTTCAGTCATCTGGTCCAGGTGTTTGGTCAGGTTGTTGTATTTGGACTGTAGATCATTTTGGTCTTTGGTCAGGTTGTTGTATTTGGACTGTAGATCATTTTGGTCTTTGGTCAGGTTGTTGTATTTGGACTGTAGAGGGTCGAGGTCTTTGGTCAGGTTGTTGTTCAGTTTAGAATCTGTAAGATGAGAATCCAGAAAATTTGGTGTTTTGCATACAACTTTTGGACGTTTGGAAAGTGAACATACAGTAGTGTTCATTCTAGAATGTCACTCACTGTGTACGCCCAGGCCAGTGATGCCAGCCAATAAGATTACACACAGCACCCCCAGACACACTGTGGTAGCTTTGAAAACATTCTTCTTCCTTGAATCATCAGAGGCTGAAAAACACAAGACAAACCTATGAGGTTTCATCTATTATTTCTTAGCCTTTTCTGTCTTTATTGATAGTATAGAGTAGATGGATAGGACATGGGGAGAGAGAGGCAGGAAGTGACAAGCAGCAAAGGTAGTCAGATCGGGACTCGAACCTGTGACACACTGTCTGTCTATAGGTGCCCGGACCTCAAGGCTAGTGGTCCGGGACATGTGTCTGAAGTAATGTTGGAGAACCCAGACGTATCAGTGATGTCAGTCATCTCCAAATGTTGGCACTGTTTCACCATGCAGCTGTTAGCATTTGGCGGTGACGCATGTGCAGTACAGGCGGCAATCAGATGTCAGAAATGTGGGCACTGTTTCACCCGTTTATGCCCATATATGGTGTTCCGTGTCCTGGCCATTCTGTGACGTCAGTTCAGTACTATGACGTCAGAGTATACTGAAAGAGTTCTGAAATCACTGTGATGTCACTAACAGAATCCCACATCGGCCACATACCACACTAACAGAATCCATTTATGGGCGTAGAGAGATCCCTGTGTTGCCAGCTGAACCAAATCCCTTTTATGCCCATATATGGAGATCTCAGTGATGCCAGGGGAACCAAATCCTTTTTATGCCCATATATGGAGATCCCTCATATCTGTGCCACATCACTGTGACTCGTTTTGTGGGAGCTGTTTTTAGCCCAAGGAATGTTTTTTTCATGCAAAACAAATGCTTGCAATGGATTCAGAAGCATGTAAACCCCCTAGTTAGACCCCTTGCATGCTGCTTAAAGCAGATTTATTTTGGTGTGTTTATTTGGTGTATAGTTAAAGACAGGGTGAAATCAAAAACATGCTTTTCACACCTTTAGAGCATATCTGTAGTGATAATAAGGCCATACCTAACACTAGATTAAAAAAAATGAAAATATATATTTTTTTTGTATATTTATATCAAAGGCCCCTAAATAGGCCATTCTTAATTCATTCCTGTGAACAGAAATTCAAAAAGTGATGACATAGACATGTCCGCTTGCATATAAATGAACCTTTGATTACATTCACCTGTCTGTTTCCCATTGCTGGCTCCCATTACTCCCATTACTCAGATTTTAAATCCCATCGCCTGAAGGGCTGGTCCCCTCGGATTGGTTCAGAAACACACAGGCTTCCTTTTCAAACTGAAACTTCACTTTCAGCAGCTATCACATATTCTCCTAAAGGGAAACTGAATTTCAGTCTTTGTGAGATGTGTTTCTAGACACCTTTTTAAACACATTGGTGAAGATTGCTAGGCAATGCCGAACCACCCACTGAAGCCCAGCAACCAATTGACAATTTGAACTATCACATGAAGCAATTATGATAATTTTCAGAGTTCATGTTCAGGGGTCATAAATATGTCCGTACACAGACAAACGCGTCTGTGGCCAACACTTGACCTTGTCTGTTGCACATTTTACATTTTCTGTAATGTTCTTATTTTGATCCATTTACTGAATGTCAAGCCTCCAGGTATGCTCCATGACACTGATTTACAATGACACTATGCCATAATATTAGGAGTCCACTAATACTAGTGGTTTTATTTTCACAGACCCCCATAACTGAGAGTACAAATGGAACCAAATGGACCCTATGGTCCATTAGGTTCCATTTGCACACTCTCAGTTACAAACCTGTAATAGTCCGTCCGGCTGCCAACAGGCCGTTTTAATTGGCCTAAAGAACCATAGTTGTGTGGGTCTGTTTTTAGCCCAAGGAAAGTTTTTCATGCAAAACAAATGCTTGCAATAGATTCAGAATTGACCCCTCACATGCTACTTAAAGCAGATTCTTTGGGGGTGTTTTCTTTTTTTTCCCTTTATAGTATAGTGTATAGAAGTGAATGAGACCCAAACTTTTACCCCCATATAATAAATTGCTCAATGCTGACAGGCAGTCAGCAGGTGGATTCATGACGTATGTATATGGACAATATTTTAGGCCAATAGAAACATGATATACCAAATTTCATACTCCACCTCAGGGGGGCCATCTCTTTATGTAATTCTAGTTATATTATTGACTGCTAATTTTCTTTTTAAATGGCACAATTAGAATTTTGGCAAAATGCCCAACACAAGACCAGCATGGTGATGACCTCTTTTCATGTCACTTTGAAATATGTTTCTATAATTAGATATGCCAGTTATTAAGCTAGATCTGTGTCTATGTCAGAAGGCGACACTGCAGGTTAATAATGATTAGGCGACATTAAGTTGTTGCTCCACTCCTCCAGAGGAAAGTAGCCAAGGCGATCACACTGCCGTCTAACAGCATGTCAAAGTTTATTTCCATTCCAAAAGTAGCCTACTCCATGGCTACAGCTAGTGAATGTTGTTTTAATCATTATACTGTAAATGGGTCAGTGACGTGACGCCCCAAAAAATGTGTTTTTAAAAAAACTTTAAATTGCAGGCATAAAAGTTATTTACTTTTGTTCTACTCACTCTCAACCTTATGGAAATACATTTTGTTTTTAGATATTTTATTGGAATCAGACGTTATTCAGCAGTTTGTTGTACTTGTGCCTAAAATCGTCATATGGTGTGACATGAAAATAATTGTTCATAAAATGAAAATGGAGTACATCTTTCTTAAGTTACTCACTTTATCAAAGTCCTTTATCATAACTAACCAGTGATCCACTATAGTTTTTTGAAAATTAATTACATCTGTATATTTGTTTCATAATCGACACTCTGTGTGAGGCCCATGTTCATGATCTTACAACATATTTTAAATGTATTCTGTCAAAACTTTCTCTAAAATTACACAAATATTTGTGACTCTTCCTGATAATATTCTCTATGTAATCCATAAACATTTTTTTGGTTTAATCATTAATAAAGGTATGATTTTTCACTATTTGGAATGTCACACCAAATGATTTAGTGTCACACTGTATGATCATATCTTCATGTGTCAAAGCAAACTGTGTTTTAACCTACCTATTAGTGAGTACTGAACTTTACTGATTGATTAAACAATTACCCAGGATAACATGGCCTTAATATTTCTGAACAGGATATTATTGTAGGGCTTTAACATGGGATAAGAAAGAATTGTAGTAGTAGATGGATGATGAGGATGTGCACAGGAATGCTACGCACACCTAAGTCTTCTGCCGGCCCACGGCAGAAGGATCCTAAAGAGACAATAAGGCGCATAGCCACACTTGGAGCCAAGGCAACATTTTATTAACACCAATTAGTGGAAACAGAACTCAGCATTCAGGTAAATTGCTTTTTTCCGAAGTCTCCTGAACTTGAACACAGCATTTTGTGTTGAACAAATGTAATTAGGAATCATGACATTACACCACATCTCCACTAGCTAAAGAGTGCTGGGTTGCGCAACTCCGAAAATAGCTGATCTACAAGCTCTCGCAGCACAACGTGTTGAGAGCTTGTAGATCAGCTATTTTCGCTAGTTTTGTCTCGGGTCCTACCTTAACACTGTCCACTGTCCAGTCCAGTGAGTGAAAGTACAAAAGTATTAGATCAGATTAGATTATACATTTAGACTGTATTGTACATCAGCCAGTCGTATTTGGTGAGGGTAGCAAACCGGCTGCCTTGTTGCGGTTCTGCTATGCCACAGACAACCTCCTGCTCTTCGTAGAAAATGCAGTCTCGCCCCTTTGGCTCCTCTCTCCTTGCTGGGTCATTGTTTAGTTTCTCCCTGTACTTTCTCGTTCTCTCAGCACTTGTCATTTTCCAGCTGACAAAAGAAAATGGAATGTATAGTTTAAGACAAAGAGAACATATTGTTTAGATTGAAACAATATGTTAAGGTTCTGTTTCTGTGAAGGGGTTTCTGCTCTGTCTGATGAATTTGAAGTATCACTGAATGAAGCTAAATTACATTTTATGTAAAAATGTTTAAAACAAATGTTTAAATGTACAAAAGAAACATGGAACTTTGTTATTTATTGTTATATCTGTAGTTAAATACAGTATAAATCATATGGTGTGACAATCAAGTCATATGGCGTGACAAGCAGACATGTCACACCATTATGATTAAGTATCACACCATATTACGTTTTCTGCATTTAGGTTTACCTTGAGGCTACTATGTACACATTAGCATGCTAACAGCATGCTAGCTATAACAAAGCAACCTAGATCTACATGGAAATATGACCAAAACTTCAAATAACTTAAGCTTTTTTTAATGAAAAGGTGTCACACCAACAGACATCCAAAGTTGTGAGTTTGTCAAAGTTTCAACAAGATGGCATTTCATGAAAATGTTAAAATCATAACTCACCTCAGACACCTGTCTTGCAGTTGTGCTGGGAGTGCTGAATAGCCTTACAGAAGAAGGACCTCTCTAGCCAATAGGTGTCCAAATAATTGCCTGTTTAATTTGTCCAAACTAGTGTCACACCAAATGATTTTGGTTTGGGGGACAAAATGTTTTTGATCAGAAATGACTGAAAACATTATGCTTTGACTTTGAAAAGATATAGGCTCACAAATAGACATTTTTTTAGCCTAAATTCATTTTCAAATGATTTTTAGCAATTCTTTTTCTTAGTTTTATTCAAGTTCCCACTTTGAGAAACAAGGTCAGGACAGTCACACCATATGAGTTTTGCCATGTTTGGTTGAAAATTCTGAAGAAATGAGGAATGAAATGTTTTAATCTTGAGTAAGTTCACATAAAGCTTAATGTCCTGCACAATATTCAGAAGGTTTTTGACAAATATATTTTTTATTTATACATGTTTGACACCGAGGACAGCGAAAACGTTACGTCACGTCACCCACCCAAATATAACCAATGAATAGGTGCGGGCTGCGCGCGTGCGGACTGCATGCGTAAACTGTTGTGCACACGTCAATTTACAAAAGTATGTGTATTGTTAACAAAATTCTACGACACCATATATGTCATACATGGGCAACTGGTGGCCCGGGGGCCACATGCGGCCCCCACCTTCACTTGCGCGGCCCGCAGGTTAATATTGGAGTACTGATATATTATTGATTTCAGCTTTTACAATTCCAAACATGGAAAAAATTACCAGCTTTAATTACTTCAGTCTATATTAGTAGCTAAATGACTAGTAAAAATGTTATTGTATTTTTTTTATGTCGAATGTATTTGTATTTAAAGTTGTACCATGTAACTTTTTTTATAAAACAAATCTTAAAATTGTCCTAACTGTTAAATCGCTAAAGTTTTAGAACACCCACTCCGTTATTTTCAGCTTCTGAAGCCTTCTCTTTATATGTTTTCTATGATCCTGGCCGTGGACCGGATTTCGCGCAAAATTGACGTAATCTGCATCATCTGTATACGTTGTGTATACGTTGCCCAATCACATCGCCGATCATGCACACATGGTACACTACCGGCCAATCACAGCGCATCTTGAAGTGGGGTCGCCATATTTGTAGTCGCCCGTGTGTCTCTTTACTCAAAAGGTAATCTCGCCTACCAGGCAGGGTGAAGTAGTCCGTTTCTCCGGAATGCCTGAACGCACAGGAACCAGGGACCCCTCCAAAGATAGCTCTCGGCGTTGTGGAGGCAGACGCGGGGGTGTGAAGGTACGAAAAACGGGCGAAAGACGCGAACGCGACCGCGGTTTGCTATAGGGCTACTGACCACTAGTTGAGAATCTTACACAGTATAGCTTTAAGTTCATGAAGTTAACATAAGAACATATAAATGCATTTGAAATTTTAAAACAAAAGAATCTGGATCTCCTTCAAAGCTGTATAGAAAAGGAAACCCGCACACTCTGCTCCAAATGACTGAATATCATTTGAATATCTCCTTCAAAGCTGGAGAGATTACTAGAATGATCTCCTTGAATACCATCGCCACAAACCTTGGCATGACAACATGCAAGGCTCTATCCATGCATTCACTGGCTCAGACAGCACATCGCCATTCAAATCCATGGCAGGGTAAGCGATCCTGCTACAAGGTGATGCGCAAATTGCCATCCATCATGGAAGAATTTGTAACCCTCGCTAACACTCCAACACAAGCATCTCCAAGGCTGAAAAAAGTGGGCAATGATGTTGATCATGTTCGAATGACACCATTCTCACATAAAACTAAGGACATGGAAAGGATTCCCCCCAACTGATGCTTTGGATCAACATCTGAACAGAAGCGTCTTCCAAGCAAGCGCCTGGGCGACAGCACATAACTATGTATCTCTGCATGAATATGTATTGTAGTACTATGTCATTCATTCATTCAGGTCCATAATGACCGTCCACAGTCCCACTGATTATGGGATGAGTGGTCCCATTTGGACCACTCTGCCCCTTGCCAAGGATATATTAAAGTGTGAAGTGCACTTGTAAACATACTTGTATGCCAACCTGCACTCGGTGCAGTTGCATGAAAGAAATGTTGAAATGCACACGTCTGTGCAAATGTACTTGTGAGAACTTGCTAGACCAGAGCAGACTGTATATATGTGTTAGATTTATTTTGTGGTACAGGAAAAAAATTTAACCGTATTGTTTTGTATGAGTGTAATAACCATGTTATTGTCTCATTGTGTGAAATATCATAATATTCAAAACAAATATTTGACTCCAATTGATTCCCCACACACTATTGACTTGATATAGCAATAAAACATATATATTACACAGCAGTTGTGGGGAAACTAAGACACTGTTCAAAAAACACAATTCCGATTTTGGTCATTTTGGAAATAGGGCAAAACATTTAATTTTCTTTAATCTACTGTCTTGACACTCGAACCAAAATTGTTCTATAGACCATAATCTACAAATTGGAAGTGAAAAATAAACTTTCACACAAATTTGAAATGACTGAGTGTCCAGGCACCCCACTATGTATCCCGGGCTGCGCGCGTGCGGACTGCATGCGTAAACTGTTGTGCACGCGTCAATTTACAAAAGTATGTGTATTGTTAACAAAATTCTACGACACCATATATCTCATACATGGGCAACTGGTGGCCCGGGGGCCACATGCGGCCCCCACCTTCACTTGCGCGGCCCGCAGGTTAATATTGGAGTACTGATATATTATTGATTTCAGCTTTTACAATTCCAAACATGGAAAAAATTACCAGCTTCAATTACTTCAGTCTATATTAGTAGCTAAATGACTAGTAAAAATGTTATTGTATTTTTTTATGTCGAATGTATTTGTATTTAAGTTCATAAAGTTAACATAAGAACATATAAATGCATTTGACATTTTAAAACAAAAGAAGAAAAAAAAAGTTACTTTTCGGGATTCCAATTCAAAAATAGCAAAAATAGCAGATGTACAAGCAGATGTTGAGCTTGTAGATCGGCTATTTTTGCTATGTATATGCATTGTGGCCCTGTGGAATGAGTGTGAAAATGTAGTGGCCCTCTCCATCATCAAAGTTTCCCACCCTTGATATTTCTATAGCTTGTCTGTTGTGTTTCACTGTCACCTATGAAGCACCACATCAGAAAAATCAACAAAATTGAACAAAGACATGAAAACATAAAGTAAAGAAAATTACTGCAGCCAAAAAGTCTCTATTCGGATGGATGAAAAAATAAATGACCAAACAGCACTATTTTGATTGGCAGGGAAGGTCCGGGATTCAATAAAATAGACTGTGCTGGATCCACCAGATCCAATCAAATAGGTGCTGGATCCAATCAAAGAGGTGCTTAATTTCCCCCACAAATTAAGCAATATAACGTCCTTAAATCCTTGTGCATAGATTAAAATTAAATCCTTGTGCATAGATTAAAAGCTGCCGTTTGTCGTAAGCTGAAAGTGAAAGGGATTTCTGTGCGACCGTGACTGCCCCCGGACACGTGAAACTTGTGGTGTGTGTCTTATGGTGCATTTTTTTGCCTTGATGAAAGCAAGGCAGCGACATACAGGGCTTTCTTCCTTGACAATAATGAGAGTCAGGCAATAAAATTATTTACATTTTTCTGAATATAAAAACTTTTTATATTGCTAATAAGCAAGATACAAGGGAATCTTTTGGAAACTGAATCAAACCACTTGTATGTTTGCCAATTTGCCTAGTTAGTAATAATCAATTTTTAAATGTAAGCGATTACACAATAAATATTCAACGGAAGCTTGACTTGAAATGATTTTCTTTGGTTAAAGCTATACTGTGTAAGATGCTCAACTAGTGGTCAGTAGCCCTATAGCAAACCGTGGTCACGTCCGCGTCTTTCGGCCGTTTTTCGTACCTTCACACCCCCGCGTCTGCCTCCACCTCGCCGAGATCTATCTTTAGAGGGGTCCCTGGTTCCTGTGCGTTCAGGCATTCCGGAGAAACGGACTACTTCACCCTGCCTGGTAGGCGAGATTACCTTTTGAGTATAGAGACACACGGGCGACTACAAATATGGCCGCCATAGCGACCCCCACTTCAAGATGCGCTGTGATTGGCCGGCAGTGTATAAGCCTCGCTGTGATTGGCCGGTAGTGTGATGACGCAATTTTTCCGCGAAAACCGGTCCCCGGTAGGGATCATAGAAAACATATAAAGAGAAGGCTTTAGAAGCTGAAAATAACGGAGTGGGGGTTCTAAAACTTTAGCGATTTAACAGTTAGGACAATTTTAAGATTTTTTTATAAAAAAAGTTACATGGTATAACTTTAAATAATTATAATTTATTATATCAACCTTTTAACAAAAAAAAAGTTTTGTTTTAACCAAAAAAAAAGAAAAGAAGATGGGCATGCAAGAAATCGGGGGTGGAGGTTGTGGTTTGCCAGCCAAGGAGTGTGTGTGCAAAGTGTGGCATGGATTGGGTCAACGGGGCTGGAGATAAGAGCAGACCAAAAGTGTGACGTGACTTGACAGACAGACTGTCTGACGGAGGGACAGGCGGTGGAGGTTTTCATAGTAACCTGCCGGTAGCAATGATACATTTTTGGTGCCGCAGTGTTAAAGTCCCACCACTACAGAGGTTGCCGGGAGTTTGAATCCACCGTGGTGCTTTGCTGTGCGTCTACACGAACAAAATAGGCCCCGTGTTCTGTGGTAAAGCTACATCTATCAGACACCACTACACCACTGCTCTCGTGTAACATCCATAGATGTGTTAGCTGGTCATTATAAAGTTTACTTTACCTCCATGCTGCTGTTGTGTTGTGTTCTGCTGTACAGCATCTTGCTGGGGGCCAGGGTTAGGGTCAGGGTCAGGGTCAGGGTCAGGGTCAGGGCCAGGGCCAGGGCCAGAGCCAAGGCCAAGGCCAAGGTCATCTGCAGAGACATAGATGTCCACCAGCCTCTCCTCTCTCTCTCCTCTGTCCTCCGTCTCCTGTTCTCTCTCTCTTCTATACCTGACCTTCTTGGTCAGGTCTGGTACAGCGTACACGTCCTCTGCCATGCTAGTTCATCTTCACACTGCCTTCCTTGTATGACTAGAAGTCAACTTTTATTAAAGTTATGTGTGGTCATATCATTGTCACTTCATCCCCTCCCCCTGCTTCCTCCTGTTGTTTCCTCTGCCACCGCAGCAGAGACAGAGAGTTCACACCTCCTCCCCTTCCACCCCCACCTCTTCATCCCCTCACCTAAACTCACCACCTTCCAACCTCTCTTTCACTTTCACTCTCACACAGTGTGATACACTTCTGTCTAGGCCTAACAGGGGTGTCGCACCAAATTCTGGGCCCAGTGGGTACAAGGATTCACTACGGGCCCCCCATTGGGAACGCATTATTGCGCATTATTTTGTGCTTTAACTATTGAAAAATAGCAGATCTACAAGCTCGCAGCACGGCACTCGGTGCCGCACTGTGAGCTTGTATATCTGCCATTTTTCAATAGCTAAAGTATAAAATAGACAAGGCTCCTCCACCTTGGGCCCTAGTAACTCAGTCCCACTCCCCCCCCCCCCCCCCCCCTCATTGTGACGCCCCTGAGGCCTAACTCATAATGTCTCTTTTGTTTCATTTTATTAATCAAAAACCGCCCCCCTCACATATTAGGAGGAGGGCACTATGAGTCAGTCACCAGAACCAAAGAATCTTTAAATGTTAAAATGGAGTTTGAAGTTACAATGGGTTTGTATATAGAGTCTGATAAAATGAATATCAAGATGTCTAAATACTGTTTTGAGGACGGCAACACCAGGCGGAGTACGTCTGCTATGACGCAATCTCCATAGCAGTCAAAACCGTTAAGCAAACAGCCATTGGTGACGGGGTCCCACTCCTTTTACTGAACACTCTGGTTCCCATGGCAACGCCTCTATGCAGCAGACGTTGTAGACGCTATGTGGAAAGGGAGCTTCTGGCGTTGTAGGGACGGCTGCGATGGCGGCGGGTTTATCTATCGAGCGCTGATCCATTTCCGGTTGCAGTAGCCGTCTCCCGTAGCCGTGGCAGCTTAGTCCCTATATTTAACCGTGCTGCAAAGTCTGGAAAATAGAACAGTGGTGGGCGAGGTTTGAATGCGCGCCTGCGCAGCCAGTGTTCATTGATAATAATGGGGGCGGCTGTTTTGACGAGTGGTGTCAGTGTTTGTCCCCCTTAAGACTCACTTTAGACTGTGGGACAACTATCAAGTCAGCTGACCTGAGGGACCTGTGGCAGTGTTGTTTCCTCAGTGGTCCTCAAACCTTTTTGTGTCAAGGACCCCCCAATATGTATTTGGCCGCGGACCCCCATCTGAAAATGTTTTGTACCAGGGACCCCAGATCCAAACATTTTCTATAGCTGTGAGCTTCAAGATCTGCTATTTTTGAATAGCCAACGTATAAATGGATAAAGTAGTTAAAATGATTGTGATGCTACATTAACTACTTTTGCTGGTCTAACACAACCAGTCCCCTTCACTTAACTGGTTTAACACAGCACTTAACAACGTAACATAACTAGAAAGAGTCACTTTTCAGAGTGTGCACATTATCTCTGCCTTTTTGGATGGCCTAAACTATACTGTCACATCTCACATGACTCCCGAGAGTCCAACATTACATTACAACATGGTGTGTGAGTTGTGGGCAGAGAAGTGCAGTTTGAATAAAATGTACGATAGCAGAATATCTAATCGTCCTGTTATGGAAAGTTGCATTATGATTGAAGGAATAGGGAGCTTTTATATGTTATTTCTCTATCGTATGATCTATTCTACAGGTCAAGAGTAGAATGACAAACATAAGAGCTGGAACAGTGCCAACATGAAGTAATGGAACAGTGCCAACATGAAGTAATGGAACAGTGCCAACATGAAGTAATGGAACAGTACCAACATGAAGTAATGGAACAGTGTCAACGTGAAGTAATGGAACAGTGCCAACATGAAGTAATGGAACAGTGTCAACGTGAAGTAATGGAACAGTGCCAACATGAAGTAATGGAACAGTGTCAACGTGAAGTAATGGAACAGTGCCAACATGAAGTAATGGAACAGTACCAACATGAAGTAATGGAACAGTACCAACATGAAGTAATGGAACAGTACCAACATGAAGTAATGGAACAGTACCAACATGAAGTAATGGAACAGTACCAACATGAAGTAATGGAACAGTACCAACATGAAGTAATGGAACAGTACCAACATGAAGTAATGGAAGTAATGGAACAGTACCAACATGAAGTAATGGAACAGTACCAACATGAAGTAATGGAACAGTACCAACATGAAGTAATGGAACAGTACCAACATGAAGTAATGGAACAGTACCAACATGAAGTAATGGAACAGTGCCAACATGAAGTAATGGAACAGTACCAACATGAAGTAATGGAACAGTGTCAACGTGAAGTAATGGAACAGTACCAACATGAAGTAATGGAACAGTACCAACATGAAGTAATGGAACAGTGCCAACATGAAGTAATGGAACAGTACCAACATGAAGTAATGGAACAGTACCAACATGAAGTAATGGAACAGTACCAACATGAAGTAATGGAACAGTACCAACATGAAGTAATGGAACAGTGCCAACATGAAGTAATGGAACAGTACCAACATGAAGTAATGGAACAGTGTCAACGTGAAGTAATGGAACAGTACCAACATGAAGTAATGGAACAGTACCAACATGAAGTAATGGAACAGTGCCAACATGAAGTAATGGAACAGTACCAACATGAAGTAATGGAACAGTGCCAACATGAAGTAATGGAACAGTACCAACATGAAGTAATGGAACAGTACCAACATGAAGTAATGGAACAGTACCAACATGAAGTAATGGAACAGTACCAACATGAAGTAATGGAACAGTGCCAACATGAAGTAATGGAACAGTACCAACATGAAGTAATGGAACAGTACCAACATGAAGTAATGGAACAGTGTCAACGTGAAGTAATGGAACAGTGCCAACATGAAGTAATGGAACAGTACCAACATGAAGTAATGGAACAGTACCAACATGAAGTAATGGAACAGTACAAACATGAAGTAATGGAACAGTACCAACATGAAGTAATGGAACAGTGCCAACATGAAGTAATGGAACAGTGCCAACATGAAGTAATGGAACAGTACCAACATGAAGTAATGGAACAGTACCAACATGAAGTAATGGAACAGTGCCAACATGAAGTAATGGAACAGTACCAACATGAAGTAATGGAACAGTGCCAACATGAAGTAATGGAACAGTACCAACATGAAGTAATGGAACAGTGCCAACATGAAGTAATGGAACAGTACCAACATGAAGTAATGGAACAGTACCAACATGAAGTAATGGAACAGTGCCAACATGAAGTAATGGAACAGTACCAACATGAAGTAATGGAACAGTGCCAACATGAAGTAATGGAACAGTGCCAACATGAAGTAATGGAACAGTACCAACATGAAGTAATGGAACAGTACCAACATGAAGTAATGGAACAGTACCAACATGAAGTAATGGAACAGTACCAACATGAAGTAATGGAACAGTACCAACATGAAGTAATGGAACAGTACCAACATGAAGTAATGGAACAGTGCCAACATGAAGTAATGGAACAGTTCCAACATGAAGTAATGGAACAGTACCAACATGAAGTAATGGAACAGTGCCAACATGAAGTAATGGAACAGTACCAACATGAAGTAATGGAACAGTGCCAACATGAAGTAATGGAACAGTGTCAACATGAAGTAATGGAACAGTACCAACATGAAGTAATGGAACAGTACCAACATGAAGTAATGGAACAGTACCAACATGAAGTAATGGAACAGTACCAACATGAAGTAATGGAACAGTACCAACATGAAGTAATGGAACAGTGCCAACATGAAGTAATGGAACAGTGCCAACATGAAGTAATGGAACAGTGCCAACATGAAGTAATGGAACAGTACCAACATGAAGTAATGGAACAGTACCAACATGAAGTAATGGAACAGTACTGATAGGGCTGGTTTTGAGGAGGCCAACGGTGTCGAGAGATGCTTGAATAAGAACAACTGGGTCTGGTTTCTGGTGTAATTTATTTGATCACGAACACAGTCAAATGGCTACTCTGTCTCATTGACAAAGTCAATGAGAGAAAATAGTGTCCGGGCTCACTGTCTACCAACAGTCCATGACTGTTAGCAGAGGTAAAAGGCCCCGAATGTCAACCAACACATCGTATATATTGCATAAGTGAGCTCCTCCCTCCAGGAGGACAGATAGTGGGAGGTAACATACAAACAGGTTTGGCATACATTAGCTGGCGATTGTCAGACAGTATTTATACATACAGTATATTGATTCCTTGTCAATCATCATATAGAAACAATACATTACAGAATGGTATATGATGGAACTCATAATAAGGCATACAGTATATTCCTTACATAGATATAGACAGATACAGATTGGAGAGAGAGACAGAGAGAGAAGAGAGATGGGGGAGAGAATAGGGGGTAGGGAGGAGGTGGTGTGTGTGTGTGTGTGTGTGTGTGTGTGTGTGTGTGTGTGTGTGTGTGTGTGTGTGTGTGTGTGTGTGTGTGTGTGTGTGTGTGTGTGTGTGTGTGTGTCTCAGAGAGGGGGGATGAGGGGGAGAGGGAGGGGGAGAGGTAACCTCAAAGGGCACTGGAGATCAAAGGTTATATCATAATACACAAAGTCATGGCCTAATCAGATAGCAGGGCAACTGCAAGACAGTTTCACAGCAGGTAGGGTCAGGGTGTTTGTGTGTGTGTGTGCCTAAGGTCAACAGAAGTTGCGGGAACGTTTACACTATGTAAGTCTCCCTAACAAAGGAAATTATAATTATATTTATTGCCACATCATAATCCTTCCTTTTGTTAATTAAAACAATTAAAATTGCTTAATTAAAACAATCACGACAATAAATGTAATTCTAGCTTATAATGTATATACCATAATAATTTCTTAAATTCCACACAAAACATAGCATCATCATACTTTGATTCACTTCAGTGAATGATTGCTTTGTGCATTAGTTTACACTACAGTATGTGTTTTTAGAGAGGGCCCTTAATCTAAAAGTTAGTACTGCAAGGGTGGGGGCCTTAATATTAAGTGAGTTCAGCCTCTAATTATGTGTTCACGTTTCAAAGTATAGTTTAAATAGCTACAAGCTGACTCATAACGCATAATGATCCTTGGCTGTGTTGGACTGAACTGAAATGTTCTCCATGATGCAAAATTAACTTAGACCGAGTTGTTAACAAAATGTAACAAGTTTGCAGTTTTCTTTCTTTTCATATGTGTCATATCTCATGAGGTACAGTGCGTGTTTGAATGCATTATACAACCTGCTTGTTGAATTCGTCTGGAGGACGCCGTCTGTGAAGTTCTCGGAAATCTCCCCGTCACCCTGCGCCATCATGCGATGTGCTGTAGTTTTCTTCTGACGAGTCGTAGGCAAACACACTTGTTCAATTGTTTTGGGACAACTGATTGGCAGCAGGGCCAACCATGTATATTTTACTGAGAGCTGCATTGTCAGTTTTCTTCTCAAAATGTCTTTTCTTCTTCATGCTGCTTAGTCTTCTCAAAATGTCAGTGTTTTTCAGTTTCTTCTTTTTCCTCAAAAAGGTCAATGTTTCTCTCATAGCTGAATGTGGCCATTGCGGCCTCCCCTTGTCTGCACTGCATGCAGGTAGTTGAGGGGACGGCTGCTTTGGTGGGCCTTTGCTCAAGGCACAGCGGGGCTTCTTATTGTCTGTTGCAGTCGCCAACTGGGACAGTCACATGTTGATGTTGAAGCACTTTATGCGGCTTCAGGCTGGGGTTGTTGAGCGCGGCTGGCAGGGGGGGTGAGTTGAGGTATCCGAGAACAGCAACAGACAGGCGTCTACAGAGGAATTAATTAGAAAACAGACACCTGGTTACTTGCATATGTTCTTATAATTTCTTCATATTGACATATATTTTCATAAGTCATTATCTATAAATCTCCCCTTTTTTTTCTTTTTTTTTTTTTTATAAATGTACATCACATCATCATATTCATTATCTCTCAAACAAAACTACATTGCTTGAATGCATGCTTGAAGAGAATGATACGCCAACTTTGTGCACAAGTTGGCCTTCACAAATCTTCAAGCAGTGTACTCAACCATTATGCATATTTGTGAAAACAAAACTGTTAACTACATGTCTGAGGCCGATGGCAAGCAAGCACTGCGCATATGCTTAAGCTTAACACAGTCTCCAAACAGTATTCAACAATACTCCACACTTTTCCTCTAATTTCCCCACACTTGTGTTAAACATATCTAAATCATTGGTTTCCTTTCTAATTGTATTTTTTCCATTTTAATGTAGATTTTCACAACTTTTCTTCTAGTTTCTCCACACTTATGTTTAAACATTTCTAAAACATTTGTTTTTCTCTCTTGGGCTAAAATGTTTGGGAACTATGTAGACAGTTGAGTAAAACAACTAAGTATATTACTCAAGTACTTAATTGTATTCGTTCCATGCAATACTTAAAATATTACTGAAAACGTACAAAGTCAACTATAAAGTATGTGCACATGTTCTAGGTTCTATACACATCATGAATGAACAATCTGCAGTTTTGTCCATTCCTAATGCTCCAGAAACTCCACTCGTGAAACACACAACACATTTTGAAATTATCTTCCCCTATCATTTAAATTTAAATTTAATTTTATTCTATGTTCCCCAGAGTATATTACCGAAATAGTTAAGATAACAGCAAACATTGTGTCGCTATACCTGCTATACATATTATTCCAGTGCACACACTTGTTGTTGAACAGAACTATCACTCCACACACTTTTACTTTTTAAAGTATAATTTCATACGTTTAACTAATGGGGTCATTTTAATTCCAGTTTGTTTCAGATTATTGTGTCTTGTTTACGAAAGTGATAAAAGTAGAGAAATAACAAAGAGAGATAGTCACACACACACGCTCAGATCAGCAGTCACTCACAGTATGTCCCCTGCAGGCCTACTCACACACACTCATTTGCATTGGGGCCAATTGTCTTCACCCACACACTCATTTACATACAGACCTACTGTGACTTAACTTCTCACAACTTTCGCACAGAAAGGAAGAAAATGAAGGAAGAAAGTTTTAAATTTTCTTAATATGGGCACTCTTAACTTTAGTCAGTACAGAACAATGTCCGGTAGTTTTTCATATTTATAGGCTATAAAAAGGTTTCAAAGAAAAACATCTTTCCTAGTTTCTCCCATCTCCACAGGAGATCTGGTCAGGCTTTAGGTAGGCTAAAAATAGCTTTTCGTCACCTCTCCTGTCCTGCCCCCCCCCTCTCTCCCCCCAGAAAGAGAGAGAGAGAGAGAGAGACAATAGGAGAGAATCCATCTTTTTTTTTATTTTTACACCAGAAAGTCAACCCAGTTTTATTTCCATACTCATTCATATCTTATTCCTAAATTTTCCCAAATTTGATTCATATTTAGTTTGACCTGATATATATTATATATTACTTTTATTTTCGCCCATCTTTCCTTACCTGTACTTAGGTGTACAGTAACTCAAATTACTCAAATCTCAAATCAAATCTCAAATCTACTCAAATCTCTCCCAACTCCCACATAGGCAAATCTCAAATCTCAAATCAAATCTCAAATCTCCCAACTCCCACACAGGCAAATCTCCAAATCTCAAATCTCAAATCAAATCTCAAATCTCCCAACTCCCACACAGGCGAATCTCCAAATCTCAAATCTCAAATCTCAAATCAAATCTCAAATCTCCCAACTCCCACACAGGCAAATCTCCAAATCTCAAATCTCAAATCAAATCTCAAATCTCCCAACTCCCACACAGGCGAATCTCCAAATCTCAAATCTCAAATCTCAAATCAACTGACAAATCTCAAATCCAATCTAGTGAACTCAAATCTCATGAACCAATCTAGTGAACTCAAATCTCATGAACCAATCTAGTGAACTCAAATCTCATGAACCAATCTAGTGAACTCAAATCTCATGAACCAATCTAGTGAACTCAAATCTCATGAACCAATCTAGTGAACTCAAATCTCATGAACCAATCTAGTGAACTCAAATCTCATGAACCAATCTAGTGAACTCAAATCTCATGAACCAATCTAATGAACCAATCTCAAATCTCATGAACCAATCTAATGAACCAATCTCAATGAACCAATCTAATGACAAATCTTAACCAAATGACCAAAAAATTAAAAATAAAAACTAGATGGGCAATGAAAACACAAAAACAGGTCGGCTAAATATTGTCTATTTTAACTCTGTTTCTATGAATTCCTTTCACGGTCTTAATTGCTCTTAATTGTCAGGATTTTTCTATTTAGAGTATGGAAAATAAAACATCTCACCGTTTCTAGCGAAAGCCCTTGAGTTCGTTGAAAACCAGGCGTTTCGTTCCAGGAGGAGAGAACGTCCCGTGGCTCCTTTGTCGACTTAAGGCGCGGCGCGCTTCCTCCCCTCCCAGGAATACGAAGACGCTGGTCCCACTTCTTGACACCATCTGATAGGGCTGGTTTTTGGGATGTACATTGTACATCTCGGATGCAAAACACGGTGCTGAGAGATGCTTCAATAAGACGCACTGGGTCTGGTTTCTGGTGTATTTTATTAGTCACGAACACAGTCAAATAGATACTCTGTCTCATTGACCAAGTCAATGAGAGAAAGCATATGTGTCCGGGCTCACTGTCTGCCAACAGTCCATGACTGTTAGCAGAGGATGAAGGGCCCCGAATGTCAGTATACAAACAGTTTATATTGCATAGGTAGACTCCTCCTCCCTTGGAGAGAGGAGGACCATTACAGGCTGGTTTAAGCAGATACGCATACATAAGTACATCAATTGTCAGAGTACTATTACAGTACATACATTGATTGTCAATCATCAGATACATCAATACAATACATTACAACATGGTATATGATGGAACTCATAATAAGGCATACAGTACATTCCTTACATAGATATAGACAGATACAGATTGGAGAGAGAGAGAGAGACAGAGGGAGAGAGAGAGAGAGATGGGGGGGGGGATTAGGGGGTAGGGAGGTGTGTGTGTGTGTGTGTGTGTGTGTGTGTGTGTGTGTGTGTGTGTGTGTGTGTGTGTGTGTGTGTGTGTGTGTGTGTGTGTGTGTGTGTGTGTGTGTGTGTGTGTGTGTGTGTGTGTGTGTGTCTCAGAGAGGGGGGATGAGGGGGAGAGGGAGGGGGAGAGGTAACCTCAAAGGGCACTGGAGATCAAAGGTTATATCATAATACACAAAGTCATGGCCTAATCAGATAGCAGGGCAACTGCAAGACAGTTTCACAGCAGGTAGGGTCAGGGTGTTTGTGTGTGTGTGTGCCTAAGGTCAACAGAAGTTGCGGGAACGTTTACACTATGTAAGTCTCCCTAACAAAGGAAATTATAATTATATTTATTGCCACATCAGTACCAACATGAAGTAATGGAACAGTGCCAACATGGCCAACATGAAGTAATGGAACAGTGCCAACATGAAGTAATGGAACAGTACCAACATGAAGTAATGGAACAGTACCAACATGAAGTAATGGAACAGTGCCAACATGAAGTAATGGAACAGTGCCAACATGAAACCTACTGAGTGTCTTCCTTGTTCTGCTGGCAGTGTGCAACACCTTTCACCCTGAGCAGCAGTGGTGTAAAGTAACTAAGTACATTTACTTAAATACTGTACTCAAGTACACTTACTGTACTTAGTACACTTAAGTACAGTTATTTATACTTGTGTCATTCCAATACTTTTACTTCTACTCCACTACATCTTAGAGACAAATATTGTACTTTTACTCCACTATATTTATTTGAAAACTTCAGTTACTAGTTAATTGTAGATTTGGATTATTATTACAAAACATACATTAACCACGATTTGAAAATGACGATCTACAAGCTCACAATTTTCAAAAGATTTTTATACATTTCGAACTTGAATGGGACATTCTGCATCATGAGTACTTTTACTTTTGGTACATTTTGATACTGATACTTTTTGTACTTTTACTCAAGTACATTTAGAACTCCAGACTTTTACTTGTAACAGATATGTCTATATTGCAGTATTGATACTTTTACTTAAGTAAAACCTTTGAGTACTCTTTCCACCACTGCTGAGTGGTAAGGTGGTCTGTGGTCGTGTGCACACGCGCGCGCGCACACACACACACACACACACACACACACACACACACACACACACACACACACACACACACACACACACACACACACACACACACAGAGAGAGAGAGAGTCATACATACATTTTGTTTCTAAGAAGGAAATGTCAGATGGCGGAAGTTTCCACTTGAACAGGATGTGGTGTGTCTTCTACTGCAGGAGGTCTGAACAACATGTGGTTTTATTCTCATGTGAACATCACTACAGTATCATTATATAGATATAACTCACTATCATTATACTGTTATTATCACTACAGTATCATTATATAGATATAACTCACTATCATTATACTGTTATTATCACTACAGTATCATTATATAGATATAACTCACTATCATTATACTGTTATTATCACTACAGTATCATTATATAGATATAACTCACTATCATTATACTGTTATTATCACTACAGTATCATTATATAGATATAACTCACTATCATTATACTGTTATTATCACTACAATATCATTATATAGATATAACTCACTATCATTATACTGTTATTATCACTACAGTATCATTATATAGATATAACTATCATTATACTGTTATGGTCATATAGTTATGATAAAACATCATTCTATAACTCACTATCATTATACTGTTATGGTCATATAGTTATGATAAAACATCATTCTATAACTCACTATCATTATACTGTTATGGTCATATAGTTATGATAAAACATCATTCTATAACTCACTATCATTATACTGTTATGGTCATATAGTTATGATAAAACATCATTCTATAACTCACTATCATTATACTGTTATGGTCATATAGTTATGATAAAACATCATTCTATAACTCACTATCATTATACTGTTATGGTCATATAGTTATGATAAAACATCATTCTATAACTCACTATCATTATACTGTTATGGTCATATAGTTATGATAAAACATCATTCTATAACTCACTATCATTATACTGTTATGGTCATATAGTTATGATAAAACATCATTCTATAACTCACTATCATTATACTGTTATGGTCATATAGTTATGATAAAACATCATTCTATAACTCACTATCATTATACTGTTATGGTCATATAGTTATGATAAAACATCATTCTATAACTCACTATCATTATACTGTTATGGTCATATAGTTATGATAAAACATCATTCTATAACTCACTATCATTATACTGTTATGGTCATATAGTTATGATAAAACATCATTCTATAACTCACTATCATTATACTGTTATGGTCATATAGTTATGATAAAACATCATTCTATAACTCACTATCATTATACTGTTATGGTCATATAGTTATGATAAAACATCATTCTATAACTCACTATCATTATACTGTTATGGTCATATAGTTATGATAAAACATCATTCTATAACTCACTATCATTATACTGTTATGGTCATATAGTTATGATAAAACATCATTCTATAACTCACTATTATTATACTGTTATGGTCATATAGTTATGATAAAACATCATTCTATAACTCACTACACCACACACACACCACAGTGACCACAGCAGAGAGCAGCAGAGCAGCAGCAGAGCAGCAGCAGCAGAGCAGCAGCAGCAGAGCAGCAAGTTAGCAGCTCCTGCTTTATGGACAGTTACTAAGCCTGACCTCCTCCAGCACCTGGATTTTAGTAGTACTTTTTTGTTTTTAATCATGGACAGATCTGAATGATCATTGCTCTGCTTCTATATTGCTGGATATCTACTCTGTGTCGACCCTGACCCTTGTCACCAGCCCGCCGCTGGTTTGACAGCTGTTAGCCACCGCTAGCCACGGCTAACCCTGACAGCCTTGAACCCAGATGACCCTGCTCTGATCTAGCTTATTCCACGATCGGATGTAGCAGTTTTATGTTTTGCACACTCAGAGGTTCTATGACGGCCTGACTCCACCTGGACCGCTGACACCAGCTTGCCGACGCTAGCCGGATGCTAGCCCGACAGCTAGTAGCCCGGTGCTAGCCATCAGCTAGTTTGACAGCTACCATCTACAGATGAGAGATCACCGAGACATCGAACCTGTGTGTAACAACGCGCCTTCTCTACGCAACGGGCTACCATTTGGTGGCCCTTGCCTGTAAGTGCTCCTCCAAGCAGCTGCTTCACCATACTACACCACATCTAACCAGCCTGTTGCTATTTAACTGTTATTACCTGTTACTGGCCAAAGCTGTTCTTTATCCCCAGCTATCATCATCATCATCATCATCATCACCACAATGGTTTCACCTACCTCATCGCCCGGCTGTGACAGCTGCCTCCGGTTATCACAAGAGGTATCCGAACTGAAGTCCCGGGTGTCCCGTCTGCACCAGATCAAAGCGGACGAGACCTTCTTTGACTCCATCTGCCCGGACGAACCAACTCCTCCAGTCCCCGAGGAGGTGTCTACTGAGGTCGGCGTAGGTCCCGCCGTGGGCCCCGCTACTGCGGCCGATCTGGACCAGACTCTCCCGGCTGCCCCCGACCACTGGACCCGCTTCGGTGCCAGGCCCAAGGACCCACATCCAGCTAGGTCGTCAGAGCTGGACGCAACCCTCCCTGCTCCATGCTCAATCCCTCTCCAGGCCAGCTCCACCCCGGTCCCTTGGACGAAGATCATCACCGGTCACCGCTGTGATTCCTCTCCACCCCTTGCCCCTCCACTCACCACGAGAAATAGTTTTTCAGCTCTTGTTGACATGGTGGATTTCCCCCCTCTCCCTAGTGGCATGACCCTCACTGTTGAAGGTCCAAAGAGCGACCGCCGCAACCTATTGAAGGTGGCCGTTCGCCGTCGGTCAGCGCAGCCAGTGATCGCCGCGCCCCCCCGGGTCCAAAAAGATCCGTCAAAAGTCCAGCATCCTCCACCACGGTCGCGGATGGTTGCCTCGCCTGCTGTGGCTCAACCACTTCCCCTCATGTCACTGGTGCTCCAGCCACCCGCACCCTCCAACACCCCCCATTGTTCACCAACCACTCCACCGACGACCGAAGCGAATCACAATCCATCCCACACGTTTTCCCATACATCTCCTCCATCTCTGCTGATCGTTGGTGACAGCATAGTCAAAAACATTCGCATTCCACACGCAGTAACTCGCTGCTTCCCCGGAGCGACCGTTCCTTCCCTCCTCGAGAAACTCCCAGCTGTTTTCAATGCACGATTATCACAACGGTCATAATCCACATAGGCACAAACGATGCAGCCCTCTGTACCTCTGAGCTGACCAAAGCGAACTTTTTACGGCTCATTGACCTTTTAAACAGTACCACATTGACTTATTTTTTCTCCGGTCCAATCCCAACTTTTATTCCAAGCGACGACGAGCGTTTTAGCCGTATTGCCAGCCTGAACACCTGGCTCCTGCGGTTCTGTCGGGCCCACGATTTTAACTTCATTGACAATTTTAACTTATTCTGGGGCCGCGCACTGCTTTTTAATCACGATGGTCTCCACTTGAATAGACTGGGAACCAGAATGCTAGCGGCCAACCTAGTCCGTGTCGTCCAACACCACACTGCGTTGACCACAGATGCGTCCGGCAACTTTTGACTTCCCCCTGGTCCCAGCTCCAAAATCATTGGTTCCACCCAGGATTTTCCCCCTTCCAACGAGCTCGGACCAAAACTTGCGCAATTTGCACTCACCGCTTTTAATACTGTTTTAAACACAGCACTCTACTCACCTCCTGTTTTTAATGTAAATAATGCATTTTATTCACCCCCTGTTTTTAGTGTAATTAATGCATTTCCACCCCTTGTTTTTAATGGTTTTAACTCCCTTGATCTTTGTAATACTTTTAACAACTCATCTGCCCCCCCAGCCTATCTTTATCCTATCCCTGTTTTAATTACGTGTAGGCACAAACGCCCCCCTCACACTTCCACCCGAACTGTTAATCACACTGCTTTAACCTCCCTCCCAAAAGCAATCATTTATGCACCACTCATTTGTTTAAAAATGGCTCTCCTCAATGTGAGAGCTCTCAACACTAAGGAACATCTCATTTACGAACTCATAACTGACAAATCACTGGACTTTTTATCCCTCACTGAGACATGGCAACAGCCTAATGACTTCTCCCAGCTCAACGCAGCAATCCCACCAGACTTCACGTATTATAGTGAACCCCGCCCCTCTGGGAAAAAGAAGAGGGGGGGTGGTCTTGCGGTTCTCTACCGTAAAAATATAAAATTTAATACAGTCAAGCTCCCATATTTCTCCTCTTTTGAAGCTCTGGCTGTTCAACTGACTGGTTCAAAACCCACTATCATTGTTACCATCTATAGGCCACCTAAACCATCTGCTGTATTTTTAACTGAATTCTCATCATTATTAACATCCATTTGTGCACTGTCCCCTACTGTGATTCTTACAGGAGATTTTAATATTCACGTTGATAACCCATCTAATACATTCGCTAATGATTTCACTTCGCTTTTAGACTGTCTCGATATCACACAACACGTTAATTTCCCAACACATGACAAAGGACATATTCTGGACTTAATCTGCTGTACTGGTATCACCCCTTGTAACCTCACCCCTGTACAATTTCCCCAATCTGACCATAAAATAATTCTATTTGAAATCCGCATTCCACTCGCAAAAGCAAAACAACAACGGACCATCTCCTTCAGAAACATTAAGCAAATAAATCCCTCTGATCTCACCGCCCTGATTCACTCCTATTCCAGCCCCCCCCCATCCCCCTCCCCCGTTGACCTGGTGACTCACTATAACAACTGTCTCTCCTCAGCCCTCGAAACCCTGGCCCCCATGAAAACCCGCACTGTCTCTTTCACTCACACTGCCCCCTGGTTCACCCCCGAGCTCCGCCTCCTAAAAACCACTGGACGGCGTCTTGAGCGATTATGCAATAAAACTGGCCTATCCATCCATATCCAAATGTATGCTGAACACCTCCACCGCTATAAGAACGCCCTCTCCACAGCAAAAAACTCATACTACTCCACCCTCATAAACACTGGCAAAGGCAACACCAGAGCCCTCTTCTCCACAGTCAACCACCTACTCCAGCCCCCCACAGCCCTCCCCTCCAACAGCTCCTCTCTCACCTGCACCGCCTTTCTGCAATTCTTTACCACCAAAATCACCACCATCCACCAACAGCTGGCCTCATCAAACACCCCATCAGTTGACCCACCCTGGATGAATGCAGCTGAACAAACACCTCTCAATCCGCTCTCCAACTTCACCCTCACCACAGAATCCACCATCTCTGAGCTCATCCATAAATCTAAATCCACCACCTGCCAACTCGACCCCCTACCTACTACCCTTGTCAAAGCCTGCCTCCCATCCATTTCCCCTATAATAACAAACATAATCAACGAATCCCTCACCTCCGGAACTGTCCCCCCCGCTCTTAAAATGGCCGCAATCACCCCCATCGTCAAAAAACCTGGTGCCGACCCAATTGACTTGAACCACTACCGCCCCATCTCCAACCTCCCCTTCATCTCTAAAACCCTTGAGAGAGTGGTCGCAATCCAACTACAAGCCCACCTTAACTTCAATAACCTCCATGAACCATTCCAATCCGGTTTCCGTCCCCACCATAGCACCGAAACAGCCCTGACAAAAATCACTAACGACCTCCTCCGTGCAGCTGATTCTGGACTACTCACCATCCTCATCCTCCTCGACCTCTCCGCTGCCTTTGACACCATCTCCCACCCACTACTCCTGGAGCGCCTGGCACACATTGGGATCACGGGTGTTGCACTCTCCTGGTTTGAGTCTTATCTCACGGACAGACAACAGTTTGTCCAGTTGGGGGAGAATAGGTCTGGGCTTTCACTGGGTGTTCCTCAGGGGTCAGTATTGGGTCCACTCTTATTTATCATCTACCTCCTCCCCCTGGGTAAAATCCTCCGTCACCATGGTGTCCAGTTCCACTGCTATGCTGATGACACTCAAATGTACATCTCCACCAAACCCTCCACCACCCTCCCTCCCCCCTCCCTCACTGCATGTCTCCAGGACATCCGGAGCTGGATGAGCAGGAACTTCTTAAAGTTAAACGCCAGCAAAACCGAGGCCCTGCTCATCGGCTCCAAACACACACTGTCCACCACCTCCGCTGTCCCCAACATCACCATTGACAACTTCCCCGTTCCATTTTCCACCCAAGTAAAGAGCCTCGGCGTCATCTTAGATAGCACCCTTTCTTTTGCACCTCACATAAAACACATCACCCGGTCTGCCTTCTTCCATATCCGCAACATCTCCAGATTACGCCCATCTCTATCCCAATCCAGCACTGAAATCCTCATTAACGCACTCGTCACCTCCCGCATCGACTACTGTAATTCTCTTCTCTCTGGCCTACCTTCCAAACTACTCAATAAATTACAAATCATTCAGAATTCAGCTGCACGGATCATCACCCGCACTAAATTATCCGCCCACATCACCCCCATCCTCATCCAATTCCACTGGCTCCCCATTCATTTCCGTATTGACTACAAAAACCTCCTCCTCACCTACAAAGCCCTCCATAACCTCGCCCCCACCTATCTCTCTGACCTTCTCCATGGCTACGTCCCCTCCCGTTCCCTGCGTTCATCATCAGCTGGACTTCTTGACTGGCCCCCTGACAGTACTCACATCAGCACCACGGGTGCCAGGGCTTTTAGCTGTACTGCACCTAGACTCTGGAACTCCTTACCCCCTCACATCCGTCAATCTGACTCCATAACCACTTTCAAATCCCAACTCAAAACCCACCTGTTCAAATTGTCATACTCACTCTAACATTCCCACAACACCCGTGTATCTGTATACCTACACTCACTCCCCCAGTACTATTGACTTGACATATTGATGTATTATTTGTTTTATTTCAGTGTTTTGATTGTATTGATTTTACTGTGTTGTGTTGTTGATGTATACTTTGCCTGTTTTTAACTGATTGTCTTTTTTATGCTTTGCCTCTCTTTTTAAACTGTACGGCGACCTTGAGTGTCCTGAAAGGCGCCTTTAAATAAAATGCATTATTATTATTATTATTATTACTATCATTATACTGTTATGGTCATATAGTTATGATAAAACATCATTCTATAACTCACTATCATTATACTGTTATGGTCATATAGTTATGATAAAACACCATTCTATAACTCACTATCATTATACTGTTATGGTCATATAGTTATGATAAAACAACATTCTATAACTCACTGATCATTATACTGTTATGGTCATATAGTTATGTTAAAACAACATTCTTCATGGTCTACACGTCATGGTCATAGTCGTTTATCTTTAAATATTGTGTCTCTTTGGAAAACATGTGCTTTGCTTGTTATGTTCATTCTTTAATTCAGGAGAATTTGAAGAAATCAAACAACACTGTGCAGAATTACAGCTGCGTGGGGGTAAAAGATAAAAAGTGTACCAAGTACAACAACTCAGGTCAGTTTATAGTAAATCTACTCCAGAGGCCGAGGGGTTAAGTGGTATAGCTGCTTGAAAGCCACATCATTCAGGAAATAGTGAAGCTACCCACAGGCTACTGGAAAATGTAGTTCAGCTCAATAAGCTACCGTACTTATAGCTATATAGGCTACTGTAGTTCTGCTAGGCTACTGGCTAACACTGGCTAACACTGCACAAAATAAAGTCACATTGTGAGATGCATTGTAAAGAAGGGAGAAAAATAAAATGTTCACATTAACTTGTAGCTTTAAGGGCTTTGAAAACCCTAACTCTAACAACACCCACTCCATGTGCAGTTAAACTCTATGGGCTCTATTCTGATTGTCTTAAGTACCAGCTCTTATGCCTTAACATAAAGGCCTGTCCATACTGTCTCCGACCTCCAAGCTTTTGTCGGAAAGGTCCGGTTCGACTACAAAATGACGTCGCTCGCATCTTCTGAAAATCATTACCCTGATCGAGATTACAGAAGATGATGATGAGTGGCATTGAGATTGCTACAGTAGGCCTATTATTCTTACTTTGTAGCCTACCATTTGGGGATCTGAAAAAGTGTGAGAACTACTAATTTAGAAGGCATTTGTACATGTGTACTCATTGCTCTGAACCGCTTTAATTCAGATCAATACGAAAGAAAAATTAGTGTTGACACTTCAAACACAGGTCATTTCATCATGTCAATATAATGAACATTAAAGTAGCAAAATCTGGTCTTGAGCAGAAAACATCAAACAGTGAAACGTTAAATGTTGCAATGACATTTTATTGGACTCAGAGAACACAGGTTATTAATTACACTGGATGTTAGAACAGCAAAATAATCACATGTATCATTGTTCTTGTGTGATACGTCCTCACAACAACTGTTTATCGTTATAATAAAATCAACATACTGTACAGTACACTACCTGCACAGTATGTGGAGAGATGCACTGTTCACACATCCCAAGTGCAACGAGTGCACATCACTCTGACATCACTGTGATGTCAGGGGAACCGCACTAAAAGAATCCCCCTGATGTCATCAATATTAAGCCCATATCTAACAGGACTTCATATGGGAATGCCCATATATGGAGGCCACATCGGCCACATACCACACTAACAGAATCCATTATATGGCCAAGACACATGGCCAAGACAGCCCATATCTGTGTGGCTGGTTCTAGAGACAGGGATCTCCATGTATGGGCATAAATGGGATGTCAGATGTCATAGACGTCATAGGACTTTCGCATAATGAATAACTGAGTAAGCATGTTTGGGCTCTCACAGCATATCTCCATATACATGGATCTCGCAAAAAGCGACCTTGCCCTTTAGGGCGAGGTCTCTTTTCGCCCTTAGGCATCTTACTGGAATGTTATGTTCTACAAAGTTTTCGGAAAAATAGTTTTCAGAAAAAACCTATGTTGCTATTTCATTGGTGCTTTTTCATTTCAAGGACCCCCAAAATGATATTTATTTGGCCGTGGACCCCCATCTCCAAATATTTAGTTCCAGGAACCCCCAGAAGCAAATATTTGAGTTAAAAAGGTTTGCTTTAAAAAGATATATACGGTATATACACACATACACATTATATTCACACAAGATTTGTTCCTCGCTATGTGTTTGTAGATCTGCTATTTTTGAAAAGCCAAAGTATCAAATAATGGTTAAAGTACTTAAAATCTCTGACATTGATACTTTCCCTGTTTTAAAGGGTTTAAACAGATGGCTGTTGAATTCATTCATATTCTATAGGCTCCCCTTGAACTAAATAATACAAATATGAATATACACTGTGATATATAATCACACAGTGCATATTGTTTGATATATAATGTTTACAGTGCATATTGTGTATAATTAGACAAACCAAAGCAAACACACAAACTACCACATGTAAACACACCCTGCTTATAGCTGTACCAACACAACACAGAACTGATGCAATGTGAAAATTATTTCACTACACAACCTTTTCACACATAAAACTCACAGACCAAGTACATGGTACATCGTTCCATACGTTCCATCCTGTCAGCCTGTCCCCATTACGAAGCAACGCACAGTCTTCTCCTCCTCCAGCGTCATTAGGCTCGCCATGGCTCCAGTACCTGGAGAAGTAAAGCAGTAACATTTATGATTCAACCCATTACAATACCTTTACACAAATAAAACATGTTTTTTTTTTTTATCATTACCTCAAAATATATTCTACGTATTAAACAAATTAACTGGACATTAAAGTGAGGGATAATTGCTTTAGTGACCGTACGGCATGTTTGTATTTTAATATTATTATTATTTTAATATTAATATTTAATACCCTTTACAAATGAAATGTGGGGAACATAACATGTGAGATGTAGTTAACATGGTTGAGATGAATAATAGTAGAATGAAAGTCTTACGTTGGTGAGGTCAGTGGTGTTCCATCCACCCATTTCCACACTCCTTCCTCCTCTCTGTCAGTCAAACCCAGCCACATCCTCTGGTCTCTGTTACGAACTCTTTTAACAAAGTCCTGGACAGAACAGATGCTGGTTACTGAAATACACACTGTACAAAACACACACACACACACACACACACACACACACACACACACACACACACACACACACACACACACACACACACACACACACACACACACACACACACACACACACACACCATACCTGTTCCTCTTTGCTGTTTATGATGATCAGGTCGGCTTGGTTGTATCTACAGTATTTTCTGCTCTCCTCCCAGGTTTTCCCCTCAGTAGAGATGTAATAACAACTGCAGCCAAATCTCTGCCATCCAGGGTCTAACAACAAATAAATAAAGTAAGCAAGTGTGTTTTATTGCTTTTTGTTTCGTTTTTTCTGGTCATTTGTTCATATTAATGACAACAGTGAATGAAAACAGTGATGTCTCACTGACCACAGGACCTCCTATTCAGTTCATCTCTCTCTGCAGTGACGATGGTGAATCTGGACTGTAGGTCATCCTTCTGTTCAGTCATCTGGTCCAGGTCCTTGGTCAGGTTGTCATATTTGGACTGTAGATTATCTTGGTCCTTGGTCAGGTTATCATATTTGGACTGTAGATTATCTTGTTTTTTGGTCAGGTTGTCATAGTTGGACTGTAGATGATCCAGTTCTTTGGTCAGGTTGGCCAGGTTGTGGTTCTCTTTAATCAGTTTAGAATCTGCAAGAAGGAGGATCACAAAAATGTGGTGTTTTGCATACAACTTTTGCACCTTTTAAAGTGAACATACAGTAGTGTTCATTCTAGAATGTCACTCACTGTGTACGCCCAGGCCAGTGATGCCAGCCAATAGGATTACACACAGCACCCCCAGACACACTGTGGCAGCTTTGAAAACATTCTTCTTCCTTGACTCATCAGAGGCTGAAAAACACAAGACACACCTATGAGGTTTCATCTATTAGCTTTTAGCTTTTTCTGTCTTTATTGATAGTAGTAGATGGACAGGAAATGGGGAGAGAGAGACAGGGAGTGACACGCAGCAAAGGTCGTCGGGATCGGGACTCGAACCTGTGATGCGCTGTCGGGCTAGGTGTGACACATTTTAACAAGTTAAGATGTTTTATGATTGCGACCGCAGGGATCAGTTATTGTGAAAACCTGCAGCAACTGCGTCACACGTTACTCTGTATGGATAGATGGAATGATATATCATGAATCGGCTATAGGCCTACAGTATACCTTTATTCCGAGGGTAAATTCAGTCTTATTCGTAGAAATATTACTGTTAAATAAAAGTCTGTTTCATAATAATCTACTGTAGATGCTGTTTCATAGCAATATAAAACCAACAAATGAGAGACAGAAAATCATTAGCGCCCTGATCGCTCTTGTGCACAATTAATAATAATAATGTTGGCTATCTGGGATCGCATATTCTGGTAAAATATCTGGCAGTGTGTGATACCTTGTCGGAGATCAATCTTACAGTGTGAAAATCACAACGATAATTGACAGACGATTTCAAGAAAAAGACTCCTATAGTGTGAAATACTTTAACGATCAGATGGGTATAACATCCATGAGAGACTCATGGAGTAGAACCGCTGCTCCTTCACTTGGAAAGGAGTCAGCTTAGGTGTGGTTCAGGCATCTAGTACGGATGCCTCCCAAGTGTCTCCCGAGGGAGGTCCTCGCAGCATGTCCCACTGGGTAAGGACCCGGGGGTCCTTTGAAGGCAGACCAAGGGCCAGATGGAGGGATTACATCTCCAAACTGGCCTGGAAAGTTGCTAATGTTGCTCTGGCAAGGGAAGTTTGGAGCTCTCTGCTGGAGCTGCTGCCCCCGCAACCCGACTCCGAATAAGCGGTTGAAGATGGATGAATGGATAATCTATCCATCCATCTTCAACCGCTTATCCGGATGATAATAATAACTAGAAATACTGTTCCTACGAAACAGTAAAAGAAAAGAGGAAATTAGGGGACATGACTATTAGGCCTGGGACGAAATATCGATATGGCGATATATCGCGGTATTACCTCCCGCGATAATTATCGATAAATTGACGGCAAATATCGACTTTTCATAACACCAGGGATTTCCCATTTAACCTACTGTATGGTGCAGTACTATGGTGCAATACCCTCAGCCACCTGCACTGTTTGTAGTGGGGGCGCTAGAGAGATAAATGAGACTAGAGTGGCAGTATTATGCACACGTGAAGAAGAGAGTGTGAAAGTTACGTTGTTCAGACCAGAGTCCAGGCGCAGACTGTCAGCTGCGCAGACTGTCAGCTGCGCAGCCTGCGCTCTCTGACCATCAATTGTGAGCCATATTGGGAGCCATATTGTTGAATAATGTTTATATGGAAAAAATAAAGTTTCCCCAGGACTACAGTGTGTCGGGCAACCACACTAATGAATACTGTGAAAATAGCAGATCTACAAGCTCACAATGCCTCATGTTGCATGGTGTTGTGGGCTTGTAGATCGGCTATTTTCCAAATGTTTTCCTTTCTTATTATCTAACAATTTAGTAAATGTACCAGTTTTTATTTTTTTTACCAAGAACGATCTTATATAGGCTACCAAACTTTGCTGACATCACCAATGGCATCGCCAGGAATGCTGGTCCCTCATTGGCTACAAGCAGACACCTACATACATACGTACATTCACAGAATTCCAGACATTTCAGGGCGTAGCCCTACCCAGCCGATTACAGTACTTATGCGCTCTGCTTGCGCAAGTAATTATTACAGTATAAGGTGGTGTAGGTGCTGCCAGGGTACAACAGGTTGCTAAGCTGTAGTGGGTGATGGTTGCTACTGTAGTGCATTGTAAAACTGCTGTTACCTCCATGCTGCTGTTGTGTTGTGTTCTGATGTACAGCAACCTGCTGGGTAGCAGGGTCAGGATCAGGGTCAGGATCAGGGTCAGGACCAGGTCCAGCTCCAAGGCCAAGGTCATCTGCAGAAACATAGATGTCTACCACCCTCTCCTCTCTCTCTCCTCTGTCCTCCGTCTCCTGTTCTCTCTCTCTTCTATACCTGACCTTCTTGGTCAGGTGTGGTACGGTGTACACGTCCTCAGCCATGTTAGTTCATCTTCACTCTGCCTTCCTTGTAACGACTAGATGTCAGCTTTTATGAGAGTTATGTGTGGTCATGTCATTGTCTTGCTTCCTCCTGTTGTTTGCTCTGCTACCGCAGACGAGACAGACACTACCGCCCCCTCTTCACCCACCTCACCTAAACCCACCACCTTCCAACCTCTCTTTCACTTTCAGTCTCACATAGTGTGATACACTTCTGTGTATGTGGGTTTCGCACCAAATTCTAGGCCCTGGGTACAAGGATTCACTATGGGCCCCCCATTGGGAACGCATTATTACGCAGTATTTTGTGCTTTAACTATTGAAAAATAGCAGATATAAAAGCTTACAGCGCGGCACAGAGAGCCGTGTGGATCTGCTATTTTTGAAAAATATTGAAAATGTCTTTGAATATTTCAAATCCTTCTAAGTTTTTTTTTTTTTAAACCTTAGTTTCTATGTATATCTGCTATTTTTCAATATAATAGTTAAGGCCCCCTCTACCTTGGGCCCTAGTAACTCAGTCCCACTTTCCCTCCCCCCCATGTGACGCCCATGAGGCCTAACTCATATGTCTCTTTTGTTGTATCATTTCCTTAATCGAAAAACCGTGTCCCCCTCACATATATTAGGAGGAGGGCAGGGCACTATGAGTCAGTCACCAGAACCAAAAATCTTTAAATGTTAAAATTTATTTTGAAGTTACAATGGGTTTGTGTATAGTGTCTGATAAAATGAATATCAAGATTTCTAAATACTTAATCGAGGAACTAAAATAATTTCCAGGGGGTGCTCACAAAAAGCCTCAGTAGACGATCAAAATGACCCAAAACATTTTTTTAAAGTGAAATATCCCTTTAAAGGACTCAGTGAAGGGAGCAGATCTGACAGGGAGGTTAATGCTGGTACACTATAGGAGCTGAGACAATGAAGGTGGTCACCCTTAACTCTCTGAACGCCAATTACGCACTATACATCTTTGATCTGTAGTGCCAATTACGCACTTTATGTCTTTTTAATTAATCAAAAGTTGTATCTTTCATAACCTAATTGTAATTTCAAAAATCCACTTTAAACTCATGCCGTTAGCCTCCGCGACTGGACCGATTTGACTGTAGCACCGTGAAACACAGTCCGTCCGGATGGTAAAACCGAACATTGGTTCCTACCACCTTAACGTTGACTATAAACGTTTGTTTATACACTTCCCGTGCTGAGTACTCATTCGAAAGGAAAAAATACCGCCGTTCTAACGGTGCCATCCATTCGGATTGAACGAGCCCTTGATAGCGATCGCCGGCTCGGAACTGTTATAGCATGTTAACAAAAAGGCCTGGCCAAAATGTAAACAGATAGGCCCCGGTCCAAAAAAATAAAAGTGTCTCTTTCTTCTTCTATTTGACGCTCAGATAGTAGGAGAACACCACCTGGTGCTTTTCAAAGGCCATTGCACTCTAGAGAACACACAGTCCCAATGACAGCATAAACATATCATAATGATCAAGACATCTTACACATGTTCTATTGAAGCCCAAATCTAATGATAGGATATATATATATATATATAAATATACAATTTTTCCTTTGTAAGAGGGGTAGTGTGGCTTTCGATAGAAGCATAGATTTATATATGTAATTTAAGTACAAAATATGATTTTGGTCCCCATAAAAAGGTAAAATTAAACAAAATGGCTGGCACCAGTTTTGTAGATTTTTATTAAAGGGTGGCATTCAGTGAGTGTTTAAAGGGGAGCACACAGGCTGCGTACTGTGCACAAACATTGGGGACTTTAAGCTCAGACGATTTTGAGGACAGCAACGCCAGGCGGAGTAGGACTGCTATGATGCAATCGCCGTAGCAGTCAAAAAAGCAAACAGCCGTCGGCGACGGGTTCCCACCCCTTTTACTGAACGCGTCTACGTGGAAAGGCTGCTTCTGGCGTTGTAGGGACGGCTGCGACGGCGGCAGGTTTATCTATCGAGCGCCGATTGATTTCCGGTTACCGTTGCCGTCTGCCGTAGTCGTTTGGAGCTTGAAGTCCCTACATTTCACCGCACAGCAACGTCTGGAAAATAGAACAGTGGTGGGCGAGGTTTGAATGCACGCCTGCGCAGTCTGACGCAGCCGGTGTGGGTAATGTTACTGTATGTTCATAGAAAATAATGGGGGCGGCTGTTTTGACGGGCGCCGTCCACGGCCGGTGTGAGTCCCCCTTAAAACTCACTTTAGACTCTGGGACAACTAGGAGCCACAAGTCAGCTGACCTGAGGGAGCAGTGTAGCAGTGCTGTTTCCTCAGTGGTCCTCAAGGACCCCCCAATATGTATTTGGCCGCGGACCCCCATCTGAAAATATTTTGTACCAGGGACCCCAGAGCCAAACATTTTCTATAGCTGTGAGCTTGAAGATCTGCTATTGTTTAACTCTTACAGTGCCTATCCCGAACTAGTTCGGGATATTCGGGATCAAAAACTATTTTTTATTTGCTATTTTACTTACCCCGAGCTGCTTGGAGCAACGTGGGTGGTCCTGGCTCGCTAGCCGCTAGCCTAGCAGCCATTCTACTCTGTCCGACGATATATTCCATTGAAAATGGTTTAAAATAAAGTTTAGACACCCCCAATGTTCACCCAATGTTCATTGTAGGCGGCGCGACGTATTCCAGGGTGCCTATCCCGAACTAGTTCGGGATATTTAATGAAATGGAATAAAATGATAAGAGAAAATGATAAGCCTGGCCTGATTTTTGTAGCTACTAGCCGAAAGCTAACAACGTCCCGGCCGGCCGTAATTTGCGAACGCAATCGCCAATCTCCGCCTAATCCAATGAAAGACCGCATCTTTAAAGGCTTATATCTCTTTTTTTGTGTTTTAGGAAAGCGGCGCGAGGTTTATTTACGGCGAAATCGCCCAAAAATGATCTTTTAGATGACAAAATGGGAATAGCCATTCTGTTAGCATCTTCATCCGGGACATATCCATGCCGTGCATGAACGTGAGCACGTGAGGTCTTGGAAGCTGAAGTCCTGGAAGCTACAGCGCTCGCCTATGAGAGATGCGCTGGCATTCTTTGGCCCCTAGAGGGCGCTGGCACTGTATGAGTTAATAGCCAACGTATAAATGGATAAAGTATTTAAAATGATTGTGATGCTACATTAACTACTTTAGCTGGGGACCCCCTGGAACCCCCCAAGGACCCCCTGGTCTAACACAACCGGTCCCCTTCACTTACTAATTTAACACAGCACTTAACAACGTAACATAACTAGAAAGAGTCACTTTTCAGATTGTGCACATTATCTCTGCCTTCTGGATGGCCTAAACTAAACTGTCACATCTCACATGTCTCCTGAGAGTCCAACTTGGTCGTTACAACATGGTGTGTGAGTTGTTGACAGAAAAGTGCAGTTTGAATAAAATGCAGGATAGCAGAACATCTAATCGTCTAATCGTGTCCTGTTATGGAGAGTTGCTTCATGATTGAAGAAATTGGGAGCTTTTATATTTTATTGCTCTGTTGTATGACCTACAGGTCAAGAGCAGAATGGCAAACATAAGAGCTGGAACAGTGCCAACATGAAGTAATGGAACAGTGCCAACATGAAACCTACTTCCTTGTTCTGCTGCAGCGTGCAACACCTTTCACCCTGAGCAGCAGTGGTGTAAAGTAACTAAGTACATTTACTTGAGTACTGTACTTAAGTACACTTAAGTAGAGTTATTTGTACTTTACTTGTGTCATTCCAATACTTTTACTTCTACTCCACTACATCTCAGAGACAAATATTGTACTTTTACTCCACTATATTTATTTGAAAACTGTTACTCTAGTTACTTTATGGATGTTGATTATTAGTACAAAACATACATTAACCACTTCAGCCCCATTTGAAAATAGCTGATCTACAAGCTCACAATACGATCTGCTAATTTCAAAGGTGTTTATACATGTTGAACCTGAACTGAAATGGGACATTCTGCATAATGAGTACTTTCACTTTTGGTTCATTTTGATACCAATACTTTTGTACTTTTACTCAAGTAAATTTAGAACTCCAGACTTTTACTTGTAACAGAGTATGTATTGATAGTTTTTCTTATGTACAACATTTGAGTACTCTTGTCTCTTTCCACCACTGCTGAGCGGTAAGGTGGTCTGTGGTCGCATGTGCATGCGCGCGCGCGCACACACACACACACACACACACACACACACACACACACACACACACACACACACACACACACACACACACCACAGTCGTACATAGATCTTTTTTTAAGAAGGAAATGTAAGATGGGGGAACTTTCCACTTGAACAGGATGTGGTCTGTCTGTGCTTTATTCTCATGTGAACATCACTACAGTATCATTATATAGATATAACTCACTATCATTATACTGTTATGGTCATATAGTTATGATAAAACAACATTCTATAACTCACTATCATTATACTGTTATGGACATATAGTTATGATAAAACTACATTCTTCATGGTCTACACAACATGGTCATAGTCATTTATCTTTAAATATTGTGTCTCTTTGGAAAACATGTCCTTTGCTTCTTATGTTCATTCTTTAATTCAGGAGAATATGAAGAAAGCAAACAACACTGTACAGACATACAGCTGGGGGAGCGTGTCGCTTCTACAAGTCATCTTTTCGACAACCAAACCTAACCCTAACCCTAACCTCTGTGGGGTGAGTAGAGATACCTGCCGACGCTCCGTTGTTGAAATGACGTGCGTTCGAAAAAGCAAGATTTCCCCGGTGGGTAAAAGATAAAAAGCGTACCAAGTACAGTTGCATCTCAGGTCAGTTTATAGTAAATCTACTCCAGAGGCAGAGGGGTTAAGTGGTTATACTGTAGCTGCTTGAAAGCCACGTCATTCAGGAAATGATGACACTACCCACAGGCTACTGGGAAATGTAGTTCAGCTCAATGAGCTACCATACTTATAGCTATAGGCTACTGTAGTTCTGCTAGGCTACTAGCTAACACTGGCTAACACTGGCTAACACTGCACAAAATAAAATTACATTGTGAGATGCATTGTAAAGAAGGGAGAAAAATAAAATGTTCACACCAACTTGTAGCTGTAAGGGCTTTGAAAAGTTGTCCCAACAACACCCACACTTTGTGCCTCGCATGCAGCAGGCTTGCACATCTGCTATTTTTGAACATTTTTGAAAAATGTTGATAGTGTTCAAACAATGTTGAATAGTTTTGACTTTTTTTTAGCATGCATCTTTTCTTCTGGGGGTTCCCTGGTACGAAACATTTACAGATGGGGTTCTGGTGGTAAAATGCAGATCATTTGGGGATCTGAAAAAGTGTGAGAACTACTGATTTAGAAGGCATTTGTACTAAAAGGGATAGTTCACCCATATATATATATATTTTTTTATATATATATATATATATATATATATATATATATATATATATATATATAGTTTTGAGCAGAAAACATCAAACAGTGAAACGTTAAATGTTGTAATGACATTTTATTGGACTCAGAGAACACAGGTTATTAATTACACTGGATGTTAGAACAGCAAAATGATCACATTTATCATTAGAATAAAACACAATCAACATACACCACCTCCATCTGCACAGTATGTGGAGAGATGCACTGTTCACTCATCCCAAATGCAACTGGTGCAGTTTGCACCAAACAGGTGTTCACATCCCAACACTTTGTGTACTGGAAAGCAGATAAAATGAATCTTTACATTTATCTTATCTTATTTTAATTTGTGTGTGTGTGTGTGTGTGTGTGTGTGTGTGTGTGTGTGTGTGTGTGTGTGTGTGTGTGTGTGTGTGTGTGTGTGTGTGTGTGTGTGTGTGTGTGTGTGTGTGTGTGTGTGTGTGTGTGTGTGTGTGTGTGTGTGCGTGCGTGCGTGCGTGCGTGCGTGTGTGTGGATGTGTCACTGATGCATAAAGCAGTAACGAACATACCAGGACATGTCACAGTTATTGTTACATGTTTACAGTAGCCAAATAACAGGTGTTTCACCAGGGGTCAGTGTCTTAAATGATTTTGATCAATCAATATAAATATCATTGCAACTGCTTTTTTACTTTCTTTATTGGACACACAGCCACTATAGCGTATAGCACAAATGCAGTTCAATGTCAAGGCACATATCATGTATTTATTGCGACCGTACCGGTTGCAGTTTAGTATGAAAATGGTCACATCTTTGTCTCCGTGTCAAAGTTGCTGTGTAACGCTCGGTTTGACACTCTGACATCACTGTGATGTCAGGGGAACCGCACTAAAAGAATCCCCCTGATGTCATCAGTATTAAGCCCATATCTAACAGGACTTGATATGGGAATGCCCATATATGGAGGCCACATCGCCACACTAACAGAATCCATATATGGCCAAGACAGATGGCCAAGACCCATATACAGTATGTGTGGCTGGTTCTAGAGACAGGGATCTCCATGTATGGGCATAAAAGGGATGTCAGATGTCATAGACGTCATAGACTTTCACATAACGAATAACTGAGTAAGCATGTTTGGGGTCTCACTCTCCATATACATGGATCTCGTAAAAAGCGACATTGCCCTTTAGGGCGAGGTCGCTTTTTCCCCTTAGGCATCTTACTGGAATGCTTACTGGAATATCATGTTCTACAAAGTTTTCAGATTTTTCTTTCTGAAAAACCTTTTCATGCCAAGGACCCCCAAAATGATATGTATTTGACCGTGGACCCCCATCTCAAAATATTTAGTTCCAGGAACCCCCAGAAGCAAATATTTGAGTTGAAAAGGTTCGCTTTAAAAAGATATACGGTATACACACATACACATTATATTCACACAAGATTTGTTCCTCGCTATGAGCTTATAGATCTGCTATTTTTGAAAAGCCAAAGTATAAAATAATGGTTAAAGTACTTAAAATCTCTGACACTGATACGTTACCTGTTTTAATGGGTTAAAACAGAAGGCTGTTAGATTCAATCATATTATGTAGGCTCCCCTTGAAATAATAATGCAAATATGAATATAAAGTGCATATTGTGTGATATATATAATGTTTACAGTGTATATTGTGTAGAATTACAAGGCAGACAAACCAAAGCAAACACACAAACTACCACATGTAAACACACCCTGCATGTAGCTGTACCAACACAACACACAACTGATGTGAAAATGATTTCACTACAGAACCTTTTCACAGATCCAACGCCTATTTGCAGTACATGGTTGATCGAACCATCCAGACCTGGTCCCATAATGCACAGCACAGTCATCTCTTCCTCCATAGTCATTAGGCTCACCAGGGTTCCAGTACCTGGAGAAGTAGGAACATTACATTCATTATACAACTGGTAGTTTCGAAGAAGCAGTCTGATTGGTTGAAATTTCTCTACTTGAATGTGTTCTATTGCAGACAAACACTTGTATATAAAATAGCAGCCATAGTAACAGTAATAGTAGTTCCATCAACTACAGTAAGTACTTGTATGTAAAGTGTGTAAAATAGCCTATAGAAAAAAGTTAATATTAATAATAATATTAATATCGAAAAAGGTATCGTATCGATTCCCAGGTATCGAAAAAGGTATCGTATCAATTCAGAGGTGAACGATACCCATCCCTACATTCCGCCCAGGTCAATAACACTAATCATTATAATGGCAGGAATCGATCTAAACAAACAAAGTCTGTGCTGATGATGATGATGTTGGTATGCTTATGGGTGATGTTAGGCAGGCTACTTAGATAGATAGATAGGCAGGCTACTTAGATAGATAGATAGATAGATAGATAGATAGATAGATAGATAGATAGATTTATTATCCCAAGGGGGATAATCTGTAGCTATTTAACATAACAAATAAGGTGTTGGTGTTATAGTCATGTGCCATTTAGCCAATACAGTGTATTAATTTAAATCTTTCCGAGTCAGTGTAAAACGTCTCTGAATCCAGCTGAGAGATGTCCTTATGTATTCTCTGCTGGTTTGTTTTAATAGGCCGACATGTTTTTCTAATTTCATGCCAGGTCTTGTTGACGGATTTGGAAGATATTTCAAGGCTCTGGGTCCAAAACGCGACATGCAGTGTGTCTGTGTGTGACATTCTCCTCCATTGTGCTGACAGTGTTGAATGACTGAGTGAGGGCTGTCGGACTTCAAAGCTTGACGTACATAGCGACAGTAACGAGGGCGGAGAGGTGGGGGCGCGGCCTCCGGGATTCATGAATTCGCTGAAATTAACAGCACCTGTAAACTTTTCTGTCTTTGGTGTAGTGTGTGTTCTGTGTTAGTGTGTGTGTGCGTGTTCATGTGTGTATGTGCCTGCATGCGTGTCCAAGTGAACGTGTTGATTGCGACCGTCAGGTCGCATTTACTATCAAAACTTCCACCGGCTGTCCGTCAGTCCGTCAGTCAGTCAGTCACGTCACACTTTTGCCCTGCTCATATCTCCGCCATCTCCTTGCCTGCCAAACCACAACCTCCACCCATCAATTCTCACATGGCCCTCTTCTAGCGCCACCATGAGGCCGATTCTTGCAAAACACATTTTTGGACACTGCTCCTACAATCTTTGCCCTAAAATCACGCAAATCGGTACACAGTATGTCTACACTTATCTCATCAACATGGACCTGTCCCATTTAGCGCCACCTTCAGGCCGATTTTTTAAAACACATTTTTGGACACTGCTCCTACAGATTTTGCCCTAAAATCACGCAAATCGCTAAACAGTATGTCTACACTCATCTCATCAACATGGATCTGTCCCATATAGCGCCACCATCAGGCTGATTTTTTCAAACACATTTTTGGACACTGCTCCTACAAACTTTGCCCTAAAATCACGCAATTTGGTACACACTTGCTCTACGCTCATGTCATCAACATGGATCTCTCCCATTTAGCGCCACCTTCAGGCAGATTTTTAATAACACTTTTTTCGACACTACTCCTACAGATTTTGCCCTAAAATCACGCAAATCGGTACACAGTATGTCTACACTCATGTCATCAACATGGATCTGTCCCATATAGCGCCACCATCAGGCCGATTTTTTTAAACAGATTTTTGGACACTGCTCCTACACATTTTGGCCTAAAATCACGCTGGGAGTCTTACTGGTATCAAGACAGTAGCCAGCTACTTCCCAGTATCTTCTCTTGAAACTGACCTCTACTTCACTCCAAAAGAACAATTTTATTTTTCCATCCTGAATGGCACTAGGCCTAATATTATTATTGCATTTACAATACATTTTTTACTTATCACGTGACAACAACATTATATTGAATATTGAAGGCTTTCCTAAAATCACACAGCCTTAGTGCTGACCTATTTTGTCAACTACTGCTGCTCATGCAGAAAAAAAACTAAAGTTCAGATTAAAGTTTGGGTCATTGTTAACACTTTGCCGTCCGAAATAGAATGGTGGTTGGTAGATTAGCCGTGAAATTTCTATTATTGTATTGTGATCTGAGACATAATATTATGTTTATAAACATGAGCCCGCCGCCCCTCCTTCTTGGACAGCGCCGTTGTTTTTTCTTCTTTTTTTTCCCCAGGTCATTAGCTCACCGTGATTTTCTCGATCTCCGTTGGGATAGAATGGGGGTTTTGGCCGATCATCGATCTCCCCGTGCGTTTCGCGTGCGCGATCCGTTCACGTAAATGTCCCCGCAAATAATCCATGTGTGACTCAAGAGCAGAACTGAAAATGTTTGCTAGCATAGCCCCAAGCATGGCTGCAGTAGGAGCACTAGTTTACAGACAGCAAACGGATGGCTGGGAGTAGCCTTGGAGAAGGAAAGGAGCTGACGTCACCTCTGCTTCATGTCAGACCGTGCATGAGCTATCAATGCACGAGTGGTGACTAGGGAAGGTTAGACGATCGCCGATTTTCGGATGAAAATCATTTATTTCGGTAAATACGGGAAAAGACGACGTGGCTGCCCCTCCCCCCCAGGAAGTCCGATAAAGTACGATTTTAACATTAAGGGGCTCCCCGTGGCTTACAAAGGGTTAATCTTTAGCCTACATCAAGGCAAACTATGGTATGGAAATGCACATAACTATCACCAGCATGATAAGGCTCTGCATTAATACCACGCTATACAAAGAAAAAGATGGTACCTAATTTCTGGTGGTGCTACCTAATGAAAAGGTAGGTGGCACCAGTGCTACCTGTGAAAAGGTTAGTCTGGAGTCCTGCCGGTACCCTTTAAAAATGAAATGCATGGAACATAATGTGTGGAAATATGTGACATGTAGTTAAAATGTTTGAGATGAATAATAGTAGAATGAAGGTATAAAGTCTTACTTGTGTGAGGTCAGTGGTGTTCCATCCACCCATTTCCACACTCCTTCCTCCTCTCTGTCAGTCAAACCCAGCCACACTTCCTGGTTCTTCATGTTAACAACTCTGTTAACAAAGTCCTGGACAGAATAGATGCTGGTTACTGATGTACACACTGTACAATAGATAGGTTACAACACACACACACACACACACACACACACACACACACACACACACACACACACACACACACACACACACACACACACACACACCAGTTCATCTTTGCTGTTTATGATGATCAGGTCAGATTGTTTGGCTCGACAGTATTTTCTGCTTTCCTCCCAGGTTTTCCTTGCAGTAGAGCTGTAATAACAACCTCTGCCAGATCCCTGCCATCCGGCTCCTAACAACAAAGACATAAAGTAATTCAGTGTGTTTTGTTTGTTTGATTTTTTTCGTATTAAAACAAATGAACAAAATGATACAACAAAAAATAAAAACAGTGATGTCTCACTGACCACAGAGCCTCCTCTTCAGCTCATCTCTCTCTGCAGTGACGTTGTTGTATCTGGACTGGAAGTTATCCTTCTGGTTAGTCATCTCCTCCAGGTCTTTGGCCAGGTTGTCATATTTGGACTGTAGATGGACTTGGTCTTTGGTCATCTTGGTCAGGTTGTTGTTCTCTTTAATCAGTTTAGTTCACACAGATTTAATTTCTTTGCTAAATAGTTACTATATCGATTTTAAATAATTCAATTGAATCGTATCGTATCGCCATGAATGAGCCAATATCGTCCATGTATCGTATCTATGTATCATGATATGTATCGAATCGCTATTAACTCATTAAAAGCCAACCCCGCGATGTCGCGGGAAAAGTACTCGAGTACTTATAGTGCCGATCGCGCGATGTCGCGGGAAAAGTAATCTATTACTGTAACGTTGAGTACATTACCGAGTAGACTGGCCGGATGTCCCGAGTCGATCTCCGTCGCTGATTCATCATCATCACGTCTCCACGAGCACAAAATAGTCATCCCATAACATTGAGGTGGACGGGGGATCTCATCTTTAATGTCCATTATCTCAAAACTACACTTTAGAAGCGAAGATGGAAGCAGATGCTCGCTTATATACATACACATGTATAAATACTCAGACAAAATCCAGCATGGCTCCACGTAAACAACCATCGGTTCCGTCGCAGGATGCGATGACGTCAGACGATGACGTCAGACCGGAAGGCCTTCTGGCCTTCAAAATAAGATAACGGGAGTGAATGGGGCCTGGGGGGGGCACTCTGGACATCCGTTAAAGTGGTTGGCTTTTAATGAGTTAATAACAAATGAACAAAATGATACAAGTGATGTCTCACTGACCACAGAGCCTCCTTTTCAGCTCATCTCTCTCTGCAGTGACGTTGTTGTATCTGGACTGGAAGTCATCCTTCTGTTTAGTCATCTGCTCCAGGTCTTTGGCCAGGTTGTCATATTTGGACTGTAGATGGACTTGGTCTTTGGTCATCTTGGTCAGGTTGTTGTTCTCTTTAATCAGTTTAGAATCTGTAAGAATGAGAATCCAGAAAATGTGGTGTTTTCCATACAACTTTTGGACGTTTGGAAAGTGAACATACAGTAGTGTTCATTCTAGAATGCCACTCACTGTGTACGCCCAGGCCAGTGATGCCAGCCAATAGGATCACACACAGCACCCCCAGACACACTGTGGCAGCTTTGAAAGCTTTATTCTTCCTGGACTCGTCAGAGGCTGAAAAACACAAGATGAACCTATGAGGAAACTTCAGAGGTTTCATCTATTACTTCTTAGCTTTTATTGATGGACCAAACCACAACCACAACCCATCAATTCTCACATGACCCTCTTCTAGCGCCACCATGAGGCCGGTTCTTGCAAAACACATTTATGGACACAGCTTCTACAATTTTTGGCCAAAAATCACGCAAATCGGTACACAGTATGTCTACACTCATGTCATCAACATGGATCTGTCCCATTTAGCGCCATCATCAGGCCGATTTTTTCACACACATTTTTGGACACTACTCCTACACATTTTGCCCTAAAATCACGCTGCGACCTGACGGTCGCTTATCTCCCGATTAGGGAGTCTTACTGGTATTAGGAGTCCACTAATACTTAGTCACGGACGCCCATAACTCTGAGAGTACAAATGGAACCAAATGGACCATACGGTCCAAGAACTTTAGCCAAAAATAGCCGACCAAGAAGTTTGGTGTTTTATAAGTATTGACGGTTCAAGAGAAAATATCTGCAAACACAAATTGACGTGAATTCAAAATACACTGATGATTGTGCTGTCAAAAGATGAAACTATATGGAATCTATGAACAGGTTGTGGGGGTCCTTGTTTCATCTCTCTCTCTCTCTCTCTCTCTCTCTCTCTCTCTCTCAATGTAAGGGGTCCTTGGCCTGAAAACATTGAAAACCCCTGCACTATACTATAAAGGAAAAAGGGTTACCCCCCAACAAATATGATTCAAGTAGCATGTGAGGGGTCAAACTAGGGGTTTTTAATGATTTTGAAGCATTTGTTTTGCATCAAAAGCATTCTTTGGGCTACTTTGGCCTCCACAAAACTGTGAAAAGTGATGATTCATCACTAAACCATATTTTTGTGGGTCTATGGATGGATGGATGGATGGATGGATGGATGGATGGATAGAAAATGAATACTGTGAAAATAGCAGATCTACAGGCTCACAATGCCTTGCATTGCATGGCGTTGTGGTCTTGTAGATTGGCTATTTTCTAAATGTTTTCCTCTTTCTTCTATTATCTAACAATTTAGTAAATGTACCAGTTTTTATTTTATTTTTTACCAAGAACGCGCTTATAGACCAAACCCTGCTGACATCACCAGTGGCATCACCAGGAATGCTGGTCCCTCATTGGCTACAAGCATACATACACTCCCAGAATCCCAGACATTTCAGGGCTAAGGTCTTCAAAAAAGTCGGACACCTACATACATACCCAGCCGATTACAGTACTTGCGCGCTCTGCTTGCGCAAGTAATTATTACGGTAATAAGGTGCTGTAGGTGCTGTCAGGTTACAATAGGTTGCTAAGCCGTAGTGGGTGGTTGCTACCGTAGTGCGTTGTAAAACTGCTGGTACAAACATACCATGTTCTCTATTGAGCTTGGCACATTTCCTGGGGCAAGATGCCTAGACCAGATGTCACGCGTGTCTTCTTATTTTTTGACTCTCAAAGAACACCTGCAATGTAGTGCATTTGAAACTACATTGCAGTGCACATCATGGGGGGACATCTGTTTATTTCGTTGCTGAGTGAGGTCAACAGACAAAGTGACGTGAGTGAGATGAAAAAAAAAACCTGTCCAATCTCAACAGGAAACAACAGTACTATAATATAAATTACATACATTACTTTCAATTTGACATTTTTGAGTGAACTGTCACACTATAGTATGATTTTTTGGCAGCACTCGGGTGTCGCAATGTTAAAGTCCCTGCCCACCACCACCACTACGTGGTGCAGTGGTAAAGTCCCTGCCCCACCACTATGGAGGTTGCCGGGAGTTTGAATCCACCATGGTGCTTTGCCGGGCGTCTACACGAACAAAATAGGCCCCATGTTCTGGGGTAAAGCCACAACTATCAGACACCAGTACACCACTGATCCTGTGTAACATCCATAGATGTGTTAGTTAATCATTGTAGATTTTACTTTACCTCCATGCTGCTGTTGTGTTGTGATCTGCTGTACAGGAACCTGCTGGGTGGCAGGGTCAGGGTCAGGGTCAGGGTCAGGGCCAGGGTCGTCTGCAGAGACATAGATGTCCACCAGCCTCTCCTCTCTCTCTCCTCTGTCCTCCGTCTCCTGTTCTCTCTCTCTTCTATACCTGACCTTCTTGGTCAGGTCTGGTACGGTGTACACGTCCTCAGCCATGCTAGTTCACCTTCACACTGCCTTCCTTGTAACGACTAAATGTCAACTTTTAGGGAAAGTTAGGTGTGGTCGTATCATTGTCATGTCCTCCCCTCCCCCTGCTTACTCATGTTGTTTCCTCTCTCACGGCAGCAGAGACGGAGAGTTCACACCTCCTCCCCTTCCACCCTCACCTCTTCATCCCCCTCACCTAAACTCACCACCCTCCAACATCTCTTTCACTTTCAGTCTCACATAGTGTCATACACCTCTGTGTAGGCCTAACTCATATGTCTTTTGTCGTATCATTTTCTTAATCGTAAAACCGGGTGCCCCTCACATAATAGGAGGAGGACACTATATGAGTCAGTCACCAGAACCAAAGACAGGTGTTTTCAATGAATCTTTAAATGTTAAAATGGAGTTTGAAGTTACAATGGGTTTGCTACATGAACTACTTTTGTTGGGGACCCCCTGGAACCCCCGAAGGACCCCCTGATCTAACACAACCACTCTTTGGTCCACTTACTGGTTTAACACAGCACTTAACAACGTAACATAACTAGTAAGAGTCACTTTGCATTGTGTGCACATTACATCTGCCTTTCTGGATGACCTAAACTATACTGTCACTCACATGACTCCTGAGGTCTTGTGGTGTGTTGAATGTGAAAACTCATTACAACTTGGTGTGTGAGTTGTGGACAGAAAAGTGCAGTTTGAATGCAATTTCTCTATTGTATGATCTATTCTATTGTATGATCTGTTTGTATGATCTATTCTATTGTATGATCTATTCTATTGTATGATCTATTCTATTGTATGATTTTTTCACTGGAGGCTAACCTATCCAGTGAAAAAATGACCACCAAGGTAATCAATAAAGTCAACCAACGAATTTGCTTCTTGCAAAGGGTTGCCCCACTGATCAATATTAAATCCCGAAAGACACTAGGAGGTGCTCTTATTGGGCCCCTCATTGATTACGGAGTCCTTGTCTGGTATCGCGACGCCCCAGCTGCCTTAAAGTTAAAGCTCCAAACAGCCCAAAACAAACTAATTAGGGTTGTGCTTGGTCTCCCTCCTCAGACCCACCTTACTGATCATCACCACGAAAGCGTGGGGTGGCTCAAAGTAGCTGACAGAGTACAGCATCTTGCAATGGGCCTGGTGTACAAGATACACTACACCTCCAAGATTCCCATGTACCTGACAAACTACTTCTTAAAGGTCAAGGATGTTCACGATCACAACACCAGAGGCAGCTCCACTAATCATCATCAACGTAGATTTAACACTAAACGGGCTCTAACTCGTTCTCCTGCTATACCATCAACATGTGGAACGCCCTTCCACAAGCCCTAAAGGAGAGCAAATCCCTAGCCTCCTTCAAAATTGGTATGAAAAGTCACCTTCAGACAGCTGCTCCCCGTGACTTGTAAATAGACTAAGCCCCCATGCCCCCCCCCCCCCCTTTTCTTTTTTTCTGCCATTGTATTTGATGTTGTGCTTTTGAAACTGATATTATCCTAGATAAAGTACTATGTTCTATCCGTCTGTCTTTGAATGTTATATGAGATACTTAAAGTGTGGTTTGTGGAAATAAGCCTCGGCTTTCTAGGATCTCCTTTTAGTTGACCTTGTACCAGTGATTTGTACTGTCATGAAACTGTACTTTTTTCTATTGCAAACTTCTAATAAATTATTCAATCAATCAATCAATCAGATCAGATCTATTCTATTGTATGATCTATTCTATTGTATGATCTATTCTATTGTATGATCTATTATATATTGTATGATCTATTCTATTGTATGATCTATTCTATTGTATGATCTATTCTATTGTATGATCTATTCTATTGTATGATCTATTCTATTGTATGATCTATTATATATTGTATGATCTATTCTATTGTATGATCTATTCTATTGTATGATCTATTCTATTGTATGATCTATTCTACAGGTCAACAGTAGAATGGTAAACATAAGAGCTGGAACAGTGCCAACATGAAGTAATGGAACAGTGCCAACATGAAGTAATGGAACAGTGCCAACATGAAGTAATGGAACAGTGCCAACATGAAGTAATGGAACAGTGCCAACATGAAGTAATGGAACAGTGCCAACATGAAGTAATGGAACAGTGCCAACATGAAGTAATGGAACAGTGCCAACATGAAGTAATGGAACAGTGCCAACATGAAGTAATGGAACAGTGCCAACATGAAACCTACTGAGTTTCTTCCTTGTTCTGCTGGCAGTGTGCATTGTGGTGTAAAGTAACTAAGTACATTTACTTAAGTACTGTACTTAAGAACACTTATCGTACAGTTATTTATGTTACTTGTGTCATTCCAATTTTCAATACTTTTACTTCTACTCCACTACATCTCAGAGACAAACATTGTACTTTTACTCCTCTATATTTATTTGAAAACCTTAGTTACTTTAAGGATGTTGATTATTAGTAAAAAACATACATTAACCACGTCAGCCCTATATACATTTCAGCCACTTGAAAATAGTTGATCTACAAGCTCACAATGCGATCTGCTATTTTCAAAAGATATTTATCCATGTTGAACTTGTGAAATGGGACATTCTGCATAATGAGTATACTTTCACTTTTGGTACATTTTGATACCAATGCTTTTGTACTTTTACTCAAGTAAATTTAGAACTCCAGACTTACTTGTAACAGAGTATGTCTATATTGCAGTACTTTTACTTAAGTAAAACATTTGAGTACTCTTTCCACCACTGCTGAGCGGTAAGGTGGTCTGAGGTTGCACACACACACACACACACACACACACACACACACACACACACACACACACACACACACACACACACACACACACACACACACACACACACACAGTGTTTCTAAGAAGGAAGTGTAAGATGGAGGAACTTTCCACTTGAACAGGATGTGGTGTGTCTTCTACTGATGGAGGTCTGAACAACATGTGCTTTTATTCTCATGTGAACATCACTACAGTATCATTATACAGATATAACTATCTATCATTATACTGTTATGGTCACTACAGTATCATTATACAGATATAACTCACTATCATTATACTGTTATGGTCATATAGTTATGATAAAACAACATTCTATAACTCACTATCATTATACTGTTATGGTCATATAGTTATGATAAAACAACATTCTATAACTCACTATCATTATACTGTTATGGTCATATAGTTATGATAAAACAACATTCTATAACTCACTATCATTATACTGTTATGGTCATATAGTTATGATAAAACATCATTCTATAACTCACTATCATTATACTGTTATGGTAACATAGTTATGATAAAACATCATTCTATAGCTCACTATCATTATACTGTTATGGTCATATAGTTATGATAAAACATCATTCTATAACTCACTATCATTATACTGTTATGGTCATATAGTTATGATAAAACATCATTCTATAACTCACTATCATTATACTGTTATGGTCATATAGTTATGATAAAACATCATTCTATAACTCACTATCATTATACTGTTATGGTCATATAGTTATGATAAAACAACATTCTATAACTCACTATCATTATACTGTTATGGTCATATAGTTATGATAAAACATAATTCTATAACTCACTATCATTATACTGTTATGGTCATATAGTTATGATAAAACATCATTCTATAACTCACTATCATTATACTGTTATGGTCATATAGTTATGATAAAACAACATTCTATAACTCACTGATCATTATACTGTTATGGTAACATAGTTATGATAAAACAACATTCTTCATGGTCTACACAACACAGTCATAGTCATTTATTTTTAAATATTGTGTCTTTTGGAAAACATGTGTTTTGCTTGTTATGTTAATTCTTTAATTCAGGAGAATTTGTAGAAATCAAACAACACTGTACAGACATACAGCCGTAGGGGGGTAAAATATAAAAAGCGTACCAAGTACAGTTACAACTCAGGTTAGTTTATAGTAAATCTACTCCAGAGGCCGAGGGGTTAAGTGGTTATAGCTGCTTGAAATCCACGTCATTCAGGAAATGATGACACTACCCACAGGCTACTGGGAAATGTAGTTCAGCTCAATTATCTACCGTACTTATAGCTATATGCTACTGTAGTTCTGCTAGGCTACTGGCTAATACTGGCTAAATAAAGTCACATTGTGAGATGCATTGTAAAGAAGGGAGAAAAATTAAATGTTCACATCAACTTGTAACTGTAAGGCCTTTGAAAAGTTGTCCCAACAACACCCATTCATATGTGTAAATGTCCATATGCAGTTAAACTCTCTGGGCTCTATTTTGATTGTCTTAAGTACCAGCTCTTATGCCTTAACATAAAGGCCTATCCATATACTGTCTCCGACCTCCAAGCTTTTGTCGGAAAGGTCCAGTTCAACTACAAATTACCCTGATCGAGATTACAGAAGATGATGATGAGTGGCATTGAGATTGCTACAGTAGGCAGGCCTATTATTCTTACTTTGTAGCCTACCATTTGGGGATCTGAAAAAGTGTGAGAACTACGTATGCGATAAGGTCTTGCTGCGCGGTCATTATGGCTTATATGGACACGACGGGGTAATAATTCCCCGAGGCGGAGCCGAGGGGAATTATCAGCCCGAAGTGTCCATATAAGCCATAATGACCAAGCAGCAAGACCTTATAGGACTTATTACCCGGCTAATACATAAAATTAATAATTTGACTCAAAACTAAAATCAAAACAAAGTGTTTCCTTGTTTACAGACGGCTGAAAGAGTGTCCCCCCGAGCGCAACACGGTCGCCTTGGAAAACAAGGAAGTGCTGATCAAATAGAATCCATTTCTGTTACTGCGTCGTCTATTTCTCGCCTCAAATGTTTTTAAAGACATTCTTCAGAGCAACGTTTGGTTGTAAATGTCGCTGTGTGTTTGTTTACATGGCTGACATGTTGGATACGGCACGAAATCCACGCAGTACAGCCTGAATACAGCAGCTGCTCTGAGCCTTTGATTAGGCAGCGGTGAATTATAGAGCGGAGTGGTCATTATACGCTCAGAATTCACCGCTGATTTCAGCGCTCGACCAATCAGAATCAAGCATTCAACCAAGCCGGGTAATAATAATTTAGAAGGCATTTGTACATTTGTACTCATTGCACCACGTTAATTCAGATCAATACGGAAAGAAAAATAAGTGTTGCCACTTCAAACACAGGTCATTTCATGTAAATATAATGAACATTAAATCTGGTCTTGAGCAGAAAACATCAAACAGTGAAACGTTAAATGTTGCAATGACATTTTATTGGACTCAGAGAACACAGGTTATTAATTACACTGGATGTTAGAACAGCAAAATGATCACATTTATCATTGTTCTTGTGTGATACGTCCTCACAACAACTGTTTATCGTTATAATAAAATCAACATACTGTACAGTACACTACCTGCACAGTATGTGGAGAGATGCACTGTTCACACATCCCAAGTGCAACATGTGCAGTTTGCACCAAACAGGTGTTCACATCCCAAAACTTTGTGTAAATTAATGTCAACAATTATTATATCTGTAAACACCTGTGATATGTTTGATCCCTGGACTGGAAAGCAGATCAAATTAATCTTTACATTTATCTTATCTTATTTTAAAAATATGTGCGTGCGTGCGTCATTGATGCATAAAGCAGTAATGTACAATACTGCTTTATGCATTGGTCACAGTTATTGATACATGTTTTCAGTGGCCAAATAACAGGTGTTTCACCAGGGGTCAGTGTCTTAATTGATTTTTTATCAATAAAAATCATTGCAACTGCTTTTTACTTTCTTTATTGGACACACAGACACTAGCGTATAGCACAGATTCAGTTCAATGTCAAGGCACATGACATGTATTTATCTTTCTCTCCGTGTCAAAGTTGCTGTGTAACGCTCAGTTTGACACTCTGACATCACTGTGATGTCAGGGGAACCGCACTAAAAGAATCCCCCTGATGTCATCAATATTATTAAGCCCATATCTAACAGGACTTCATATGGGAATGCCCATATATGGAGGCCACATCGGCCACATACCACACTAACATAATCCATTATATGGCCAAGACACATGGCCAAGACAGCCCATATCTGTGTGGCTGGTTCTACAGACAGGGATCTCCATGTATGGGCATAAAAGGGATGTCAGATGTCATAGATGTCATAGGCAGTGTTGGGCAATATTACTTGGGAGAGTAATCGTTACTTATTACTTATTACACCTTGGGAAAAGTAATAATATTATATTACTTATTACTTGGAATCAAGAGTAATATCTAATATATTAAGTTATATTACTTTTTTTTTTTTTTTACCCCGCAAAAGAAAATAAATGTAGGCCTACAACAGAATCTGTTTAGCCAGCACCTTTTAGAACTGAATCAAATGTATTGGAACAATAAGAGTCTCTGGGATGCAATTAAAAATAGGCTATATATAATTAATGACAGGCTTTGTAATTAATTAATCGCAAATAATCACATTTTAATCGCACATCAATATTTGACCTGGGAACAGTGATACACCTTTTTAATGGATTTTGGTATACAAGCGAATCAATTAATAATTAATATAGGTCTATATAAGCTAAGCAACAACACATTGCTTATTTTTATTACATTTAAACACCCCAGTACTAGTATTTTGATCCTAGGCTCTGTACTTGGACTGCTCTTTCTCCTCTACACTCTACTCCTCAGAATAAATAAATATTAGGGTTTAGTCAGTGGTGATGTAAATAAAAGAAAGGGGTCCTAGTAGCTATTAGACAAGGATATGGAGACCCCTGTTGTAACTCTGAGGACCCTAGGGGTCCCGGACCACATGTTGAAGACCCCTGCCTATATTATCCTTATAATAAATATTTTCTTTTCTGGCTTAAAAGTGTATTTTATAAGTGATGTGGAGGGCTCTGGGGGGTTCCCACTAAGCAAAGTGCGTAGGCTATCAACTCCCTAAAACCGTCTCTTTCGGTGAGTGGTGAAACTATGTGTATTTCTTATGTTTACATTTTACAACAGGCGAGAGGCTAGCAGTTAGCTGTTAGCACAAGGGCTAGTCTAGTGGAGGGCTGGAGGCTAAGCCTATACTCTATGGGCTAAGCTAACGGCTAAACAGCAACATCGCATTGCGTTGCTTGAGGCTTGATGTGCTGTGGTGATATGCAAAGCATAATTTGCGAAGCCGTGCTTTTGTCCATGCTCCCGATTGCTTTTTAAATGTAAATGTCCCAGCCATCCACTTAGCGTTTTCGAGCTGCTTGGGGATCCGCTATAGATGCGGTGGACGGGCCGCTTTTGGCCGTTTTGGCATAGTTTTTTCGGGCTGCGAGGGGGTCCACGGGGGACCCCCTGGGAGCCGGCCCCGTCCCTCCAGGTGACTCTGGGGCCGAGCTGTGTCGCGCGCCGTACACTGTGGACGACAGAATGTTGTGCTGTCTAGCCTGTCTTATGACTGTTGGACAGGCTGCAGGCAGCAACGCTCTCACCCCTCTAACATAAGCTACGTCATAACTGTGCGCAAGCTGCGGCAGATCTACAAGCTACACAGCATCTCTGTTGATATGTGTTATAGTTTGTAGGTCTGTTCTATTTTTGCATGATGCGGCAACTTCAAGTAACGGGTAACGAGGGCTTTTTTTTGCGGAGTAAAGCGTTACATATTACCAGTTTTGACAGAGTAATACCTTATATTATTCGTTACTGGATAAAGTAATAATATTACAGTAATATATTATTAGTAATTCGTTACTGCCCAACACTGGTCATAGGACTTTAACATAATGATTAACTGAGTAAGCATATACATGGATCTCGTAAAAAGCGACCTTGCCCTTTAGGGCGAGGTCTCTTTTCGCCCTTAGGCATCTTACTGGAATGTCATGTTCTACAAAGTTTTCGGAAAAATAGTTTCCGGAAACACCTATGTTGCTATTTCATTGGTGCTTAAACTTTTTCATGTCAACGACCCCCAAAATGATATGTATTTGGCCGTGGACCCCCATCTCAAAATATTTTGTTCCAGGAACCCCCAGAACCAAATATTTGAGTTAAAAAGGTTCGCTTTAAAAATATATATACGGTTTATACACACATACACATTATATTCACACAAGATTTGTTCCTCGCTATGAGCTTGTAGATCTGCTATTTTTAAAAGCCAAAGTATAAAATAATGATTAAAGTACTTAAAATCTCTGACACTGATACTTTCCCTGTTTTAATGGGTTAAAACAGATGGCTGTTAGATTAATGTCATTCACATTCTATAGGCTCACCTTGAACTAAATAATGCAAATATGAATATAAACTGTGATATATAATCACACAGTGCATATTGTGTAGAATTACAAGGCAGACAAACCAAAGCAAACACACAAAATACCACATGTAAACACACCCTGCATGTAGCTGTACCAACAAGACACAGAACTGATGCAATGTGAAAATGATGATTTCACCACAGAGCCTTTTCACAGATCCAACGATTAGGCCAAGTACATGGTTGATCAAACCATCCAGACGTGGACCAACAATGCTCAGCACAGTCTTCTCCTCCTCCAAGGTCATCAGGCTGACCACTGCTCCAGTACCTGGAGAAGTAGGAACATTACATTCATTATACAACTGGTAGTTCCGAAGAAGCAACCTGATTGGTTGAAATGTCTCTCTACCTGTGTGAATAATGAGCACTACCACACAGGTCTCATGCACCTGATACACGTGTTATCATATCCTTGGGATGGGACTGTTATCAATATTGTCATGCCTTAGCCAAGGCTCAGTAGTCGGACTACCAACTACCAGTAGCTGGGTAGTCCCAATATCAACCTTAATATCAGCCGAGAAGAAAGAAAAAAAAAATTTGCTCCCGAAGCGAGATTCGATACCGCTACCAGTGACATCAGCCACCCGACGCTACCGTTCACGCCACTATAGACGACGGAGCCGCGCCGTCTCAGGCGCCGATGAACCCCGTGAGGCGCCGCCGAGGGAGCGGAGCGACCGAGTCGCCGCGCCGAGCGGTGTGAACGGCGCATGAGCCGACTCAGCGGCGTTACCGAATTATGTGCCGTTATGGACAGAATAGTACATTTTGACCAGGGGACTGCTCAAATAAAGGACTACGTTCCGTTAGTATCCACGTTGTCAAAAATAAGAGCAGACAAAAAAACGAGCGATTTCCAGCCGTCTCGTTAGCTCAGTTGGTAGAGCATGGGACTAGTAAAACTCAGACCCGGGTTCGATTCTCACAGGGAGCCACCAGTACGTTATTCCAGAGAACGTGCGTTGGCGCATGCGCATTGCAATGACAAGTCTATGGGTGATAACGGAACTACCAGCTCCTGGTAGTTGGTAGTCTGACTACTGAGCCTTGGCCAAGGCATGACAGGGGTGATAACAGACCCATCCCAAGGGAGGATAACACAGGAATCGGCTGTCTCATCAAACAAAGATATCAGCTGTGCTGGTCGCAAAAGAGCTGAAGTGCTCCCCTTCTCCCGACACTATGCTAGCGGCTAGGCTAGCAGTTTTCCTGTGATGTTAAGGGACATGGTAGATAAATGTGGCATTAAAAAATTACACATTCTTATCGAATATCTTAATTAGACATGTTTTCTTTTTTTAAGGTGTATACAGTTGTATAATCCCAATATTACACTCAAGGGTGTGGGTTAAGTGATTATTGTACCTTCTGCACTGCATACGGGCACTCGTATGCAGTGCCCCCCCAAAATAATAATAATAATAATAGTAATAATATAGTCCGGGAAAAATGGGGGTGAACGTGGATTCGCCTGTAAAAGTTTTTTTCTCAACTGATTCTTGTAGCTTGGGGTCACCTCTTAAGGATTCAAGATGATGACCAGTGATATCCATTGAGCATTTTTTATTATTAACCCCTTAATGCCTGAAACATGGGCTCCCATTGACTTTCTATACAGGAGGAAAATACCCAGAAAAAGATTATTTTTCGGGCTATTTAAGGAGGATCTGAGGGGTCTAACTAGGGGTTTGTCATGATGCTGAATCCATTGCAGGCATTTGTTTTGCACAAAAACATTCCGTGGGCTAGAAATAGCCTCAGAAAACAATACACGTATAGGTTAGTCGGAGGCCTTAGGGTTTTTTTTCTTGTGCTAATCAGTCTAAAAGTGCAACATTTTGCACAGATGTAGCTCAGGGCATGCTCTAATGATTTAGCTATGTCGGCGACCTTCGGGGTCACCACAACACCCACAAAACTCTGAAAAGTGATGACTCATCACCAGGCCTGGAATTTCGTCAGTTTAGGGGCAAGGCCAATTGGCCTTTGGTGTTGTCAAATTTTTGAGGGCACAAAGGCCAAGTGCCAGGGCAGGAAGGCCATCATTAAAACAATGATTTTAAGTCCACGCCACAGTCATAGTTAATTTAGCTTAAACGTTAAGGTTTAATGTAATACCTTTCAATTAAATAAATATCAAGAACCTGTTTATTTCTGTTTTGCCATGTGCAGTGGTGTAAAGTAACTAAGTACATTTACTTAAGTATTGTACTTAATTGTTTATTGTAATTTTGAGTATTTCTAACACTTACTTCTACTCCACTACATCTCGGATCCAAATATTGTACTTTTACTCCACTACAATTATTTGAAACCTTTAGTTACCAGTTACTTATATATTATTAAACATACATGAACCACTTTAGCCCTATTTAGGCTATTTGAAAATAACCAAGCTTATAGAAAAAATAGCAGATCTACAAGCTCAAGATGTGTCGCATAACTATGCGTTGTGAGCTTGTAGATCTGCTATTTTCAAACATTTTGTACTTTTACTTTTGGTACTTGAAGTACATTTTGATACCAATACTTTTGTACTTTTACTCAAGTATATTTAGAATTTGAGGACTTTTACTTGCAACCGGAGTATTTCTACATTGCAGTAGGCTATTGATACTTTTACTTAAGTAAAACATTTGAGTACTTTTTCCACCACTGGCCATGTGTTGTGCACGCACGCACACACGCACACAAACTCCTCCCTCCCGTTTGCGGAGTGATCCTTTCTCAACAATAATGTACTTTCTGACAGCTCAGCCTCTTGGGGAAAGAATAGCTTTTGGTTCCCTTAGTGCTGCATTTTGGTTGTTGTCCTGAGCTCAGCAGAGCTCCGTTTGAAAGCATTCGTTCGCACATTCGGATTTATTCAACAGGCTGCGTTAGATGTAACTCCCGTTTAGCCCGGTGATGTTTTTGTATTGTATAAACACTGTGTCGCGGGACTCCGGCGGCTCCACTATGCGGCGGCTGCTACTCTATGCTGCTACTACGAGCGTAAATGGAATCTACTACTGGTCATGTGAGGAGCTCAGCCAACCACGCACTGCTGTTACCGTAATGACTGGAAAATCGCGCAGAGGAAAAAACGGTAAAAAGCAGTTAATGGACTGCTGTGGGCGCCGGGGCACCACGGCCACTGTGGCCGTTTGGGCATGTCATTTTTCGAGGGGCACACGGCCAAAGAGAGGGGCAACGACGGCCATGGCCGCCGTGGCCGCCGTGAATTTCCTGCCCTGCTCATCACTTTTCATCACTAAAGTCGATGGGAGCCCAACTTGATTTGGCCGCTGTGGCGACCCCGAAGGTCGCAGACTCGGGCGCCCTAGCTAAATCATTAGAGCAAGCCCTGAGCTACATCTGTGCAAAATTTTGCACTTTTAGACTGATTAGCACGAGAAAAAAAATCCTAAGGCCTCCGACTAACATCCATACGTGTATTGTTTTCTGAGGCTATTTCTAGCCCACGGAATGTTTTTTGAGCAAAACAAATGCCTGCAATGGATTCAGCATCATGACAAACCCCTAGTTAGACCCCTCAGATCCTCCTTAAATACCACGAAAAATAATCTTTTTCTGGGTATTTTCCTCCTGTATAGAAAGTCAATGGGAGCCCATGTTTCAGGCATTAAAACATGGGCTCCCATGTTTTAATGGGAGCCCCCATGTTTTAATGTTCAGGCATTAATTAATGTTTCAGGGTTAATAATAAAAAATGCTCAATGGATATCACTGGTCATCCTCTTGAATCCTTAAGAGGTGACCCCAAGCTACAAGAATCAGTTGAGAAAAAAACTTTTACCGACGAAACCACGTTCAGCCAAAAATCACTGTTTTTTTCCCGGACTAATACAGATATTTATTTATTTTGTTTTCTTCTTTTTTTAATCATAACCTCAAAAGAGATTCTCCATATTAAACAAATCAATTGGACAGTGAAGTGAGGCAGGGACGTGCTGGCCATTGGGAAAAGCGGGACAACTCCCGAACGGCCGGTTCATTCCTGGCAAAAAAATAAAATAAAATGTCGGCCTTCGTTCCATTTTGGGGGCTGGGCGGCCGACAAAGTAAATTGTCACTGTCGGGCAGAAACGGTAGGTTCCGTACGGAACCATTGTTTACTTAGATATGGAAGGATGACCTCCCACTTGGGTAATGACGCCCCCTGGCGATCATTCAGAGAAACTACTTCAGCTCCCGTACTAACGTAGGTAGGAAGGGCCTGTCACTCAAACCGGAGTGACCCGCCTCCAGGCTATATAAGCCCCCGGAGGCGGAAGTAACATCCTCTTAATACCACTCTCTGCCACATTCAGTGAAACAGAGGGGCATTACGTGGGAGGTCATCCTTCCATATCTAAGTAAACAATGGTTCCGTACGGAACCTACCGTTTACTGTCAATATTCCAGGATGACCTCCCACTTGGGATTCTTAAACTCCCCTCTAAGCCACAACCTACTCTCATACCCCCACACACCCCTCATACGGGTGAGCACAGCCCAAACGGGCGTGACCCATCACCCAGAAGGTCCCAGGCCCACCGGACCTGGGTGTGAAGGCATGAGAAAATAAGGAGAGACCCTGATAGACCGAAGTCCGCCTCATTCAACTAAATGAAAAGGACAAGTCCGCCTTATAAGTAAGACACACTATATAAGGAAAACCCAGGGTCCCCCCCAAAATACCCCAGGTGGCTACATGCCCACCTGTGGGAGGGGAAGATCCGACTCCTCTATGACGTAGAGGAGGCAACTGCACCCAGAACCGAATGCGCTAGCGAAGAGGATTCGATATCCAGGTGATAGTAGGCTGCAAAGGTAGAAGGCGAAGACCAATTCGCCGAAACACCAATCTCCTGAACGGAGACTCCCTTTGCCAGTGCCCACGAAGTAGCCACACCTCTAGTGCTATGGGCTTTAAGTGCCGCCGGCACTTCCACACCCGCACTAGAGTAAGCCAGCCTAATAGCATCCACAATCCACCTCGAAAGAGTGGGTCTAGACACCGGCTTTCTGACAAGAACATTGCCCATTTCCACGAAGAGCTGAGAAGAAGCTCTAGAACCAGCAGTCCTGTCACAGTAGGCCTTCAATGCCCTGACAGGACAAAGGCAATTCAGCCGTTCATCCTCCACCGAGACAAACGGAGGAGGATGAAAAGCCAGAAGAACAACAGGCTCCTTAGGAACCACCATGTTCTTAGGAACAAACTTAAGATGAGGCTTGAGCAACACCTTGAGATCATTGTTCATAAACTGCATGCACTCCGCAGACACCGAGAGAGCTTGCAGGTCACCAACTCTTTTAGCCGTGGCCAAAGCCAGCAAAAGAGCCGTCTTGAAACTCAAAAGTTTCAAAGGCATCCCTACAAGCGGCTCAAAGGGAGCCCGACATAGGCCCCCTAGAACCACCTGCAGATCCCAAACTGGGAACAAAGACCTAGTCACCGGCCTCAAACGTTCAACTCCTTGCATGAACTTGATGACCTCCGGGACTTTAGAAGGTGCCTTGCCCGCCACCCCCAGGTGACAGGCATTAATAGCCGCCAAATACCCCCTAAGGGTAGAAAATGCAAGACCACTTCTCAAGCGGTCCTGCACAAATTCCAGAATTTCCTGGGCTGACGCCACATGGGCCACCACCGGTGGAACACGCGACTCACACCAGTCCTCAAAGGCATTCCACCTTCCATCATAAGACGCCCTCGTAGAAGGCGCCTTAGCACTCTGAATGGTAGCAACCACTTCAGAAGAAAAACCAGCCGCCAGCAGGTTTAACCTTTCACGTGCCAAACCCACAGGTCTAGGACCTGCAGGTCTTGGTGGAAGATCTCCCCCCTGGCCTGACTCAACAGATCCCTGCACTGAGGCAGCTGCCAACCCGGTTCGCAAAGGAGAGGGGCGATCGCCGACCTCCACGTGCCCTTGTAGGGAGCCACCAGGAGCATCTCCAGACCGAACCTCCTGACTCTCTCCAGAGTGGGTCGGATTAAGTCGAAGGGGGGAAACGCGTACAGTAGACCTCTCGGCCACGTGTGCGCTAAGGCGTCCAACCCCAAGGGAGGACTGCCCTTCACCGCGAAGAACAACGGACACTTCGTATTCTCCGCTGACGCAAACAGGTCCGCCACTGGCTGACCGAACTTGCGAAAAATCTGGCTCGCCACCCTGGGGTGGAGAGACCAATCCTCGTAGCGAGAACCTCCCCTGGACAGGAGATCTGCTCCGCTGTTGAGGAGACCTGGGACATGTAAGGCCCTGATCGACTTGAGGCGCGACAAGCACCAAACCGTCAATTCTCGAGCCAGACGGTCCAGTGGCAACGACGACAGGCCCCCCTGTTTGTTGACATAAAACATGGCCGTCGTATTGTCTGTCCTGACCAGGACGTGACAATGCAAAATCCAAGGCTCGAAATGCTTGAGCGCCAGGAGTATAGCCATCAACTCCAAATAGTTGATGTGACGACCCCTCATCTCCAGAGGCCAAAGCCCCTGCGCTGTGCGCCCCTCGAAAGTGGCTCCCCATCCACTGAGACTGGCGTCTGTCGTGATCGACTTGCGGGAAACCACCTCGCCAATCGAGACTCCGCTGGTGAGGAACCCCTCCACCAGCCACGGAGACAGGGCGATCGCGCAGGAAGGGGAAACCGTAACCTTCTTGTACTTCAAGGAGGGCGGGATCCCGAGGGATAACATCCATCTTTGAAAAGGTCTCATATGAAACCTGCCCAAACGCAACAGATGTACTGCGGAAGCCATCATTCCCGTCAGTACCATGCAACTCCTGTAAGTGACCTCCTGGCCCACTTGAAAGGAGTCGAGACATTCCCGAAACCTGTCCACCCTCTCCTCTGAGAGACGGGCCGACATGTCGGATGAGTCCAGAAGGACCCCAATGAATGTAAGACGACTTGCTGGAGTCAGCATGCTCTTGCCGTGGTTGACTATGAAACCTAAGGCCTTCAGGTGAGCCAAAACCACTTGTGTGTGACGCGCCACTTCGTGGGCGGAGCTCGCTGAAATCATCCAATCGTCGAAGTACGTCGCCAACCTGACGCCCTGCTGTCTCAGCGGGGCGATGGCTGCTTCGGTCACTTTCACGAAAACCCTCGGGCTCAGTGACAGACCGAAAGGGAGTACTGTATACTCGTACAGGCGACCCTCGAAGGCGAACCGTAGGAATTTCCTGTGTGGGGGATAAATCTGGACGTGCTGATAAGCATCCTTCAGATCCACTGAACAGTGGAAATCCCCTTGCCTGACCGACCGTAACATGGTGGGTACAGTTAGCATCCTGAAAACGTATTTCTTCAGGTACACGTTTAGTGCCTTTAGGTCCAGGATGGGACGTAGCCCCCCCCCCCTTTTTGTGCACCAGGAAATAACGGCTCCAAAATCCCATGCGGGATTGGGTCCTGTCCAGCTCCACTATAGCACCCTTGCTTAGCAAGGAGCTGATCTCTTCTCTCAAAAGATTTGCTTTTAAACCACGCGCCCTGGTATGAATAACCCTGCTCGAAAGCGGGGGTATGTCTGCGAACTGTAACCCCTGGTTATCGTTCGAAATACCCAATGGCTCGGGTTGCATAACTTCCACTGGCGCGCGCAGCGTGCTAGCGTGTTTTGAGCGAGAGAAACCCCACCACTGTGCTTCCGTGACGGCGGAGCTTTTTGGCGGCCGGACCGGAAGTGGGGAACCTGCGTATCCGTATCCGGAACACCCGGATGCGGAGCGCAGGGGTTCAATAGGCCGCAAGGCGGGAACACCTTCTGATTGTACCGCTTGACTAGCGGAGCTTTTTTGCGGCCGGACCGGAAGCGGGGAGCTAGCGAATCCGTATCCGGTGAAACCGGAAGCGTTCGGTTTTCGCTCGATAGAGCAACAGGAAGAGCAAAGCGATTCGACTGATAAACAGACTCGCCCACAACTAAAGCATTCTCCCCTGACAGGAGAGGAACTTTTACGTTTAATACCTGCTCTAAGGCCTTTATGCTTGTCCCTTGACTCGGGCTCATAGTAGGCCGACAGAATTTCTGACTCAAAGTTAAATTCATAGCATCGCTCACGCGAGGGAAAACCCACTCGCGCGCATGAGGAACCACATAATTGTTTGACGTTAACATTACTGGTTTCTGATAAAACCTGTGATTGATTAAGGAGTCCTGACGGGACTCCATCATTCTTACAGGAGGCATGCATAAAGGAGTCATACTGTCGACGCGAGGGATATTCCACTCGCGCGCTTGAGGAACCACATAATTGTTTGACATTAACATTACTGGTTGCTGATAAAAACCTGTGATTGATTATCGAGTCCTGACAGGACTTCATCATTACTACAGGAGGCATGCATTTATCTTAGCCCCTGTCCTAAGGCCTTTATGTTGGCCCTTGACGAGGGCTCATTAGTAGGCCGGCAGAATTTTGTGACTCATTGTTAATTCATTGCATTGACCACGCGAGGGATATTCTCCTCGCGTGTAAGGGGAACCATCTAAATGTTTGACATAACATTACTGGTTGCTGATAAAAACCTGTGATTGACTACAGAGTCCTGACAGGACTACATCAATTTTACAGGAGGCATGCAAGATGGAGTCGTCTGTGCAATAGAGTTGGACAGAAACAGACTTGTTCTTTCAACAGATTTATCTGGGACACAAGAGGCATATACATTGACATCTTCATTTCCCCGACGCGGGGAAGGCCTTTATGTTTGTCCCTTGACTAGGGCTCATTAGTAGGCCGGCAGAATTTTGTGACTCATTGTTAATTCATTGCATTAACCACGCGAGGGATATTCTCCTCGCGTGTAAGGGGAACCATCTAAATGTTTGACATAACATTACTGGTTGCAGACAAAACCTGTGATTGACAAAGGAGTCCTGACAGGACTACATCAATTTTACAGGAGGCATGCAAGATGGAGTCGTCTGCGCAATAGAGTTGGACAGAAACAGACTTTGTTCTTTCAACAGATTTATCTGGGACACAAGAGGCATATTCATTGACATTCTCATTTATATTTCCCCGACGCGGGGAAAATAAACGTCCTCGTTTGGGGGGAGGGGAACCGGGTGACACCACGGACCCCTGCCCCAACACAATCCCCCTCTACAATGTCCGCAACTAAAGCATTCTCCCCTGACAGGGGAGGAACTTTTACGTTTAATACCTGCGCTATGGCCTTCATGCTTGTCCCGTGACGAGGGCTCATAGTAGGCCGACAGAATTAGTGACTCATCGTTAAATTCATTGCATTGTTCACGCGAGGGATATTCCCCTCGCGTGTAAGAGGAACCATATAAATGTTTGACATTAACAATACTGGTTGCTGATAAAAACCCGTGATTGATTAAAAAGTCCTGACAGGACTTTCAACACTTTTACAGGAGTCATGCAAGATGGAGTCATCTGTGCTGGTGCAATAGAGTTGGACAGAAACAGACTTTGTTCTTTCAACAGATCTATCTGGGACACAGGAGGCATATACATCGACATTCACATTTTCATTTCCCCGACGCGGGGTACAGAAAATAAACGTCGTGCCCACCACTCTATACTGGGGTCTGACAGAACCCAGAAAAGATTGTGCTTGTGTAACTTCCATGAGGATTGTAGCGCTTTAGTGAATCCAACATCTCCGTTGCAGAAAACCAACGTCCTCTGCCATCGCTCCACCCGCTCCACCCGCCTGACTGGCGGGTGGAGGGGCAGTTGAAGTGCTGGCGCCGCAGGGGCCTTACCTTTCACTGTAAAGACAGGGCGAGAGCCATCCTCCTCCGCCATGTCCTCCTCCTTCTCGGCCTCAGAGTATCCTGAGTACGAACCCTAGCTCTGACTGGAGCTCAGGTCCGATTCGCGCCTGAAGGATCGGACTGCTTTGGTAAAGTTCACGTCGAAGGGGACGTCCCCGACGGTCACATCACAAAGCTACTCTTTAGGCACCGCGCCCGTAGGAGAAATGGTCACCGGAGGGATATTGTTAGACTTCTTAGTCACCTTCCTCGCGGTAACTCCGCCAGACCCGCCAGCTCCAGTGACAGTGGAGCTAGCTGCGGTCGGCTGCACGGCAGGCGGTGTCTCACGTCGCTTGGCGCCATCTTGACCAAGGCGCGCTGCTGAACAAGCGGTGCCCCGGACGGCAGCGCCGCACCTTGACTATCGGTGCGGGTAACTCCGCCAGACCCGCCAGCTCCAGTGACAGTGGAGCTAGCTGCGGTCGGCTGCACGGCAGGCGGTGTCTCACGTCGCTTGGCGCCATCTTGACCAAGGCGCGCTGCTGAACAAGCGGTGCCCCGGACGGCAGCGCCGCACCTTGACTATCGGTGCGGGCCGCCTGGGGCGGACAGCCTGGGCTGTAGGATCCAGAGCGTTAAGCCCTCCTGGTGGAGCGCAGGCTCCGAGGCCTGCCCTAGCCAGGTGGAACCGATGTACCATAGCGAAGCAGTGTAGTTAACGTTAACAAGGAAGCTGTCGAGCAACGAGCTAACGGCTAAAGCTAGGCCAAACTTGGTTCAGGCAGAAACATACATTCCCTCGGCAGAAAGGCAAGAGGGACCATAGCGAAACATGTAGCTAACGTTAACAAGGAAGCTGTCGAGCAACGAGCTAACGGCTAATGCTAGGCCACGCTTGGTTCAGGCAGAGGCCTTAACAAGCTAACAGCAGAACAAACATACATTCCCTCGGCAGAAAGCAAGAGGGTTCATAGCGAAGCATTGTAGCTAACGTTAACAAAGGAAGCTGACGAGCTAACAAGCTAACGGCTAAAGCTAGGCCACGCTTGGTTCGGGCAGAAGCCTGAACAAGCGGTAAACTTCTTTGTTATAGAAAAGAAAACCGTCGGTTTAGGACGGGACAAGAATAATTATTCTTAAGTACGGGTATAATTCTACACTCGCCGGTGGGCGACTCCAATGCCACCGCTTTAGGCTAATGCGCGAAGAATAAAATACAAAGGCTGAGTTTCAACTTATCTGAATGTGATATCGCAGAGAGTGAAAAGAGGATGTTACTTCCGCCTCCGGGGGCTTATATAGCCTGGAGGCGGGTCACTCCGGTTTGAGTGACAGGCCCTTCCTACCTACGTTAGTACGGGAGCTGAAGTAGTTTCTCTGAATGATCGCCAGGGGGCGTCATTACCCAAGTGGGAGGTCATCCTGGAATATTGACAGTAAACCTTGTATCTCCAAGTTTCAAATGTGTAATGCTTCATCAGGGCTGTCGCACAAAAGTAGTGAAAACAGCAGATTTACAAGCACACGAAACCTCGCACTGCGAGGCGTTGTGTGCTAGATCGTCTGTTTTCAATAGTTTAAATCATTTTTAAAATGGTTTTGGACATACAAGGTTTCCACCCGACAGTGACGAAATATAACTCATGTAATTGGCACACTGGCTTGTCACTTGTCACAATCTGAAATAGCAAATCTTTGAGTAGCAGCAGCGCTATAGAGAGAGATCTCTCTCTATAGCGCGCAATGAGGGCCTCTACAACTCTTTTTCCCGGGCTGAACAAGGGGCCCAGCATGTCCCTGAAGTGAGGTATAATTGTTTTAGTGTATTGTATTTTAATAATATTATTATTTTAATATTAACATTTAATACCCTTTACAAATTAAGTGTGGGGAACAATATGTGGAAATATCTGACATGTAGTTAAAATGGTTGAGATGAATAATAGTAGAATGAAGGTCGTACGTTGGTGAGGTCAGTGGTGTTCCATCCACCCATTTCCACACTCCTTCCTCCTCTCTGTCAGTCAAACCCAGCCACACCTTCTGGTACAAGTTAACAACTCTGTTAACAAAGTCCTGGACAGAACAGACGCTGGTTACTGAAATACACACTGTACAATAGATACTGTATGTACACACACACACACACACACACACACACACACACACACACACACACACACACACACACACACACACACACACACACACACACACACACACACACACACACACACACACTCACTCACTCACTCACTCACTCACTCACACACACACACACACACACACACACACACACACACACACACACACACACACACACACACACACACACACACACACACACAAACCTGTTCTTCTTTGCTGTTTATGATGATCAGGTCAGATTGGTTGTCTATACAGTATTTGTTGCTTTCCTCCCAGGTTTTCCTCTCAGTAGAGATGAAATAACAACTGCAGCCAAATATCTGCCATCCAGGGTCTAACAACAAAGAAATAAAGTAAGCAAGTGTGTTTTGTTTTTGTTTGTTTTGTTCATATTAAGGATACATGATGAACAACATGATTTAACATTGAATAAAAACAGTGATGTCTCACTGACCACAGAGCCTCTTCTTCAGCTCATCTCTCTCTGCAGTGACGTTGTCGTATCTGAACTGTAGGTCATCCTTCTGGTTAGTCATCTGGTCCAGGTATTTGTTCAGAATGTCATATTTGGACTGTAGATGATCTTGGTCTTTGGTCAGATTGTTGTTCTTTTCAATCAGATCAGAATCTGTAAGAAGGAGAATCACGAAAATGATGTGTTTTGCATACAACTTTAGGACGTTTGTAAAGTGAACATACAGTAGTGTTCATTCTAGAATGCCACTCACTGTGTACGCCCAGGCCAGTGATGCCAGCCAATAGGATTACACACAGCACCCCCAGACACACTGTGGCAGCTTTGAAAGCATTCTTCTTCCTTGACTCATCAGAGGCTGAAAAACACAACACACACCTATGAGGAAACTTCAGAGGTTTCATCTTTTTTTGAGAGAGACAGAAAATCATTAGCGCCCTGAGTGCTCTTGTGCACAATTAGAGTAAAAACAAATGTAATGCTGGCTTGCATATCTTGGTAAAATATCTGGCAGTGTGTAATTCCTTTTCGGAGGTCAATCTTATAGTGTGAAAACCATGACGATAATTGACAGCCGATTTCAAGAAAGATACTCCATTAGTGTGAAATACTTTAACGATCAGATGGGTCGGCGACACTTCCAAATCAGTGTGTTCGAGCCCTTAGAGATAGGGTGAGAAGTTCAGTCATCCACGAGAGACTCGGAGTAGAACCGCACTTCACTTGGAAAGGAGTCAGCTTAGGTGGTTCGGGCATCTTAGTATGGATGCCTCCCGAGCGCCTTCCTAGGAAGGTCCTCGATGAACATCCCACTGGGAGGAGACCCCGTGGAAGACTAAGGGCCAGATGGAGGGATTACATCTCCAAACTGGCCTGGGAATAGCCTGGCGTTGCTCATACTAATTCCTCACTGCGTGTCGGATATTAGTCTGGCCTCGGGAGCAGAATTTTAATTTCTAAGGGGTGGTTTAAAACAATGTTAAGTTGACTTTCTCTTAATTGCTCCCTCTGAACTTCAAAGGGCTTGTGAGCTGCTGTAATTGATTGAGCCATGCAAGTGTCAATAGCTCGTTAGTCACTGAAAGCATCAAAGACTACAATCTGTTTGATGTCTGTAATAAGAGTGGAGGGGGGAATGTGTTTGAATACACACAGACTCGCCTGATTGGCTGAATGGTTTTGAACCAGGCCACCACCCACCACGTGCCCCAAGCCTACAGGCCTGATTGGCTCGCCCTCTCTGAGGGCTGGTGGAAAAAGCTTATTTAATGTGAAGGGCCAGACTACACAACACCACCACTACCAACAGGGGATGGTGTTGTGCAGTCTGGTTTATTAACCAGGCTAGCCTGGGAACGCCTCGGGATCCCCCTTGAGGAAGTTTGCTAATATTGCACTGGGGAGGGAAGTTTGGAGCTCTCAGCTGGAGCTGCTGCCCTCGTGACCCGACTTCGGATAAGCGCTTGAAGATGGATGGATAATGAATACTGTGAAAATAGCAGATCTACAAGCTCACAATGCCTCGCGTTGCATGGCGTTGTTGGCTTGTAGATCAATGTTTGCCTCTTTCTTATATTATCTAACAATTTAGTAAATGTACCAGTTTTTATAGTATAATTTGTTGATTATTTTGATGTAGTAATGGTATTTTTTATTTTATATTTTTTGAGGTATTAAAAAGGTCTTGAAAGTCATTAAATTGTCACTTCATGGTTATCTGGGGACCCCACAAACCCATGTGGGGACCTCCTTGTGGTGTCCCAACCCACAGGTTGAGAACCACTGCTCCAGACTGCTAAAGCACTGCTCTTGCATAACAGCGATGTGTTAGGTTTTTAGGTTTTAGGTTTTTTTATTTGCACATTTTTAAAACATATGAAATAAAACAAAGAAACAAACACAAAAATAATACATTATAAAGAAATAAACAAGTACAAAATCAAAACAAGATGTGCCGGAGAGGCCAAAAAAACCCAAAGGGCTTGTCGAGTGGCCTTCCTAAAAGCTATCCTTCAAGCTTAGAATCATGTTTATAAATAAGAATAAGAGATAAGGGTAATAATAATAATAAGTATAGCTATATAGCTATTCTGCATTTAGTCGTCTACTATAAAGACTACTATTATCCGTAACACTTAAGTAGGAGATAAATAAATAAAATTTCCGCACCTCAATTGCACCTCATTGGCTAAGGGCCCTACCTTTGTACTGTTGTGGCGGTACTTGATAAATAAATAATGAAGATAACATAGTGTTCTCGCCTTTCAGGCGAGCCCACAACTAGAACTGCACTCTGTCGAGGTGCCAACTTGCTCCTTATGCACAAGCAGGCCATGCATGGCCTGCTTGTGCAAAAGCAGAGCGCACCATGAGGTATATTGCTGGATGTTAATGAAGAAATTACCAAGAATGCTGGTCCCTCATTGGCTACAAGCAGACACCTACATACATACTGTACATTCCTAGAATCCCAGCCGTTTCAGGGCTACGGTCTTCAAAAAAGTCGGACACCTACATACATACCCTGTGAGTAATTATTACAGTAATATGGTGTTGTACGTACTGCCAGGGTACAACAGGTTGCTAGGCTGTAGTGGGTGATGGCCGTAGTGGGTGATGGTTGCTACTGTAGTGCATTGTAAAACTGCTGGTACAAACGTACTATATACTTTACATTACATACAGTATGGACGGGTGCACATTTGTGTATTACAGTACAGTACATGTACAGTGTATAGTACAGTATTAAAAAAAATGAAAAACCAAAGTTGTAAGCTATCAAATAGTTTTGGAATATATTTTAGCTGCTACAGAGGCTGAGTACGTTTTCCATTTCTTTTGGTAATTTTCAAATCAAAAGTAGGTCTTTATAAGGCTTTTTTTCTTTTTTGGGCATTTATGACTTTATTTGATAGGACAGTAGACTGACAGGAAATGGGGGGAGAGACTGGGAGTGACATGCGGCAGAGGTCCCAATTGGGTTAAGAAACTTGTCGCTAATTTGACACTTTTTAGTGAACTGTCACACTCAAATCATTTGTTGGCAGTGCTCGGGTGCCGCAGTGTTAAAGTCCCACCACTACAGAGGTTGCCGGGAGTTTGAATCCACCGTAGTGCTTTGTCGTGCATCTACGTGAACACAATAGGCCCCATGTTCTGGGGTAAAGCCACATCTATCAGACACCAGTACACCACTGCTCTTGTGTAACATCCATATATGTGTTAGCTAATCATTATAGGGGTGTAATGTAATTGTAACTGAATCGGGAAAAATAATACGATTTTAATTTGCAATGATCTACTATATCGATGTGCAAAAGCAAATATTGTACCGTTTTGGATTTGTATCGGTATTGTTTAATAATGCAGATAATCAGTATCGAATCGTTTTGCAGTGCAAATCATTGATTGTATGGAAACAAAGTATTTGTGCCTTGTATTTAGAGGGAAAATTTAAAAAAAGAGGGGTTTAATTACTTTTCCATTCCATACAGCTACTCTTGGTCTATCGATAAATGTGTTCATGTCAAGGTGCGGGTTTGTCCATATGTGTTGAAATATAATGTCCATTTATTTGCTATCACAGTGTTTACTTATTTATATCCATAATATGGTAATAATAATACATTTTTTCCCTTAAAAACATGCAATATTGACACGTTTCACACAGATTTAATTTCTTTGCTAAATAGTTACTATATCGATTTTAAATCATTGAATCGAATCGTATCGTATCGTATGGCCATGAATGAACCAATATCGTCCATGTATCGTATCGTCAACCATGTATCGTGATGCGTATTATATTGTTGGTAAAATGTATCGTTACACTCCTACTAATCATTGTAGAATTTATTTTACCTCCATGCTGTTGTTGTGTTGTGTTCTGCTGTACAGCAACCTGCTGGGTAGCAGGGTCAGGGCCTCGGCCACGGCCAAGGTCAAGGTCATCTACAGAGACATAGATGTCCACCACCCTCTCCTCTCTCTCTCCTCTGTCCTCCGTCTCCTGTTCTCTCTCTCTTCTATACCTGACCTTCTTGGTCAGGTCTGGTACGGCGTACACGTCCTCAGCCATGCTGGTTCATCTTCACACTGCTTTCCTCGTACGACTAGATGTCAACTTTTATGAGAGCTACTGTATGTGTGGTCACATCATTGTCATGTCATCCCCTCCCCCTGCTTCCTGTTTGTTGTTTCCTCTGTCACAGCAGCAGAGGCAGTGAGCCCCTTCCACCCCCACCACACCTAAACTCACCATCTTTCAACATCTCTTTCACTTTCAGTCTCACACTGTGTGATACACTTCTGTGTAGGCCTAACTCATATGTCTCTTTTGTTGTATCATTTTCTTGATCGAAAAACCGTGTCCCCCTCACATATTAGGCGGAGGGCACTATGAGTCAGTCACCAGAACCATGGACAGGTGTTTTCAATGAATCTTTAAATGTTAAAATGGAGTTTGAAGTTCAAGTTACAATGGGTTTGTATTTCCTACCACAGCTTCTGCCGTCTGAAAATGTTTTGTATCAGGGACCCCAGATTTAAACATTTTTGATAGCTGTGAGCTTGAAGATCTGCTATTTTTGAATAGCCAACGTATGAATGAAGTAGTTAAAGTGATTGTGATGCTACATTAACTACTTTTACTGGGGACCCCCTGGAACCCCCCAAGGACACCCTGGTCTAACACAACCAGTCCCCTTCACTTAACTGGTTTAACACAGCACTTAACAACGTAACATAACTAGAAGGAGGCACTTTGCATTGTGTGCACATTATCTCTGCCTTTTTGGATGGCCTAAACCAGGGGTCTTCAACGTTTTCAGGCCAAGGACCCCTTAGTTGAGAGAGAGATGAAGCAGGGACCCCCACAACCTGGCAATAGATTCCATATTGTTTCATTGTTTGACAGCACAATCATCAGTGTATTTTAGATTAATGTCAATTTCAGATATTTAACCACTAGAACCGTCAATACTTAATAAACTTGACTTTTCACACTGTACTTAGTTTGCTCTTTTTCCCCTCTACACCAAACCTCTTAGCCGAAAATAGCCGATCTACAAGCTCACATCGCTGTGAGCTTGTAGATCTGCTATTTTTGGCTAAGATTCTCCGAATATGGAAGCTGGTGTTCAAGTGGTTCATATAGAAACGGAGAAAAAAAGCTTCTATCACACAAAGATTTGGAGGACCCCCTGTAGTAAATCTGAGGACCCCCTAGGGGTCCCGGACCCCCTGTTGAAGACAGCTGGCCTAAACTATACTCACATGACACAGAGACCTTGTGGTGTGTTAAATGTGAAAACGCCTCTGAGTCCAACTTGGTCATTACAACTTGGTGTGTGAGTTGTGGACAGAAAAGTGCGGTTTGAAGGAAATGCACGCTAGCAGAACATATAATGGTCTGTGTCCTGTAATGGAGAGTTACATCATGATTGAAGGAGTTGAGAGCTTTGATATTTTATTTCTCTATTGTATGATCTATTCTACAGGTCAAGAGTAGAATGACAAAAATAAGTGGGCTGGACCAGTACTAACATGAAACCTACTTCCTTGTTCTGCTGCAGCGTGCAACACCTTTCACCCTGAGCAGCAGTGGTGTAAAGTAACTAAGTACATTTACTTAAGTACTGTACTTTAGTACACTTAAGTTCAGTTATTTGTACTTTACTTGTGTCATTCCATTACTTTTACTTCTACTCCACTACATCTCAGAGACGAATATTGTACTTTTACTCCACTATATTTATTTGAAAACGAGTTACTCTAGTTACTTTAGGGATGATTATTAGTCCAAAGCATGCATTATCCACTTCAGCCCCATTTGAAAATAGCTGATCTACAAGCTCACAATGTGATCTGCTATTTTCAAATGTGTTTATACATTTTGAACTTGAACTGAAATGGGACATTCTGCATAATGAGATCTTTCACTTTTGGTACATTTTGATACCAATACTTTTGTACGTTTACTCAAGTAAATTTAGAACTCCAGACTTTTACTGGTAACAGAGTATGTATTGATACTTTTACTTAAGTACAACATTTGAGTACTCTTTCCACCACTGCTGAGCGGTAAGGTGGTCTGTGGTTGCATGTGCGTGCGCGCACGCTCACACACACACACACACACACACACACACACACACACACACACACACACACACACACACACACACACACACACACACACACACACACACACTCACATTCACACACGCACGCACGCACGCACGCACGCAGAAGAAGGAGGGAAGTGTAAGATGGCGGAACTTTCCACTTGAACAGGATGTGGTGTGTCTTCTACTGCAGGAGGTCTGAACAACATGTGGTTTTATTCTCATGTGAACATCACTACAGTATCATTATATAGATATAACTCACTATCATTATACTGTTATTATCACTACAGTATCATTATATAGATATAACTCACTATCATTATACTGCATGTTATTATCACTACAGTATCATTATATAGATATAACTCACTATCATTATACTGTTATTATCACTACAGTATCATTATATAGATATAACTATCATTATACTGTTATGGTCATATAGTTATGATAAAACATCATTCTATAACTCACTATCATTATACTGTTATGGTCACATAGTTATGATAAAACAACATTCTTCATGGTCATAGTTGTTTACCTTTAAATATTGTGTCTCTTTGGAAAACATGTTCTTTGCTTGTTATGTTCATTCTTTAATTCAGGAGAATTTGTAGAAATCAAACAACACTGTAGAGACATACAGCTGCTGGGGGTAAAAGATAAAAAGCGTACCAAGTACAGTTACAACTCAGGTCAGTTTATACTAAATCTACTCCAGAGGTCGAGGGGTTAAGTGGTTATAGCTGCTTGAAAGCCACGTCATTCAGGAAATAGTGAAGCTACCCACAGGCTACTGGGAAATGTAGTTCAGCTCAATAAGCTACCGTACTTATAGCTATAGGCTACTGTAGTTCTGCTAGGCTACTGGCTAACACTGGCTAACACTGCACAAAATAAAGTCACATTGTGAGATGCATTGTAAAGAAGGGAGAAAAATAAAATGTTCACATCAACTTGTAGCTTTAAGGCCTTTGAAAAGTTGTCCCAACAACAACCACACTTCGTGCCGCGCATGCAGCAGGCTTGTACATCTGCTATTTCTGAACATTTTTGAAAAATGTTGATAGTGTTCGAACAATGTTGAATAGTTTTGACCTTTTTTTTAGCACAAATCTTCTCTTCTGGGGGGTCCCAGGGACAAAACATTTACAGATGGGGTTCTGGCGGCAAAATGCAGATCATTTGGGGATCTGAAAAAGTGTGAGAACTACTGATTTAGAAGGTATTTGTACTAAAAGGGATAGTTCACCCAATTATCTGGTCTTGAGCAGAAAACATCAAACACTGAAACGTTAAATGTTGCAATGACATTTTATTGAACTCAGAGAACACAGGCTATTAATTACACTGGATGTTAGATCAGCAAAATGATCACATTTATCATTAGAATAAAACACAATCAACATGCACCACCTCCACCTGCACAGTATGTGGAGAGATGCCCTGTTCACGCATCCCAAATGTAACTGGTGCAGTTTGCACCAAACAGGTGTTCACATCCCAAAGCTTTGTGTAAATTAATGTCAACAATTATTATATCTGTAAACACCTGTGATATATTTGGTCCCTGGACTGGAAAGCAGATCAAATTCATCTTTACATTTGTGTCCCAATTTGGCTGGGAGCCAGTCATTGGATTTTTATTCATTTTCATTTTTTCATTTCATTTGAAAGCTGGGGATCATAGCTACAAAATGATATATTGGTTGTGGAGATTGACCCAACAGTTTTGAAGATATGGCTTATAGAATGATGCCATGCTAAAATACTACTTCTGAGATATTCAAGTTCTAAATAAATGTCTAACCTGCAAATGACCTGACGATCTCTCACATTAATTAAAAAAAGTCTTATTTACATGCAGAGTTAAGCTCTGGCGTTTAAGTGAAATGTAGCCTGAAATTTATGAAATGCTTTAGTGGCTTTATCACATTTTAGTGAAAAAAAAAAAAAAAAAGTATTTTCAGTCCCTGTCTAAAGCTGTACTTTCCGAGATGACTGGCTCTCAGTGAGATTGGGACACATTTATCTTATCTTATTTAAAAAAATATGTGTGTGTGTGTGTGTGTGTGTGTGTGTGTGTGTGTGTGTGTGTGTGTGTGTGTGTGTGTGTGTGTGTGTGTGTGTGTGTGTGTGTGTGTGTGTGTGTGTGTGTGTGTCACTGATGCATAAATAAAGCAGTAATGAACATACCAGGACATGTCACAGTTATTGATCATGTTTACAGTAGTAATGAACATACCAGGACATGTCACAGTTATTGATCATGTTTACTGTAGCCTAATAACAGGTGTTTCACCAGGGTCCAGTGTCTTAATTGATTTGTATCAATCAATATAAATATCATTGCAACTGCTTTTTTACTTTCTTTATTGGACACACAGACACTAGCGTATACAGTAGCACACATTCAGTTCAATGTCAAGGCACATGACATGTATTTATTGCGACCGTACCGGTAGGTCGCAGTTTAGTATGAAAATGGTCACATCTTTGTCTCTGTGTCAAAGTTGCTGTGTTATGCTCGGTTTGACGCTCTGACATCACTGTGATGTCAGGGGAACCGCACTAAAAGAATCCCCCTGTCATCAATATTAAGCCCATATCTAACAGGACTTCATATGGGAATGCCCATATATGGAGGCCACATCGGCCACATACCACACTTACAGAATCCATATATGGCCAAGACAGATGGCCAAGACAGCCCATATCTGTGTGGCTGGTTCTAGGGATCTCCATGTATGTGCATAAAAGGGATGTCAGATGTCATAGACGTCATAGGACTTTCACATAACGAATAACTGAGTAAGCATGTTTGGGGTCTCACAGCATATCTCCATATACATGGATCTCGTAAAAAGCGACCTTGCACTATAGGGCGAGGTCTCTTTTTGCCCTTAGGCATCTTACTGGAATGTCATGTTCTACAAAGTTTTCAGAAAAATAGTTTTCGGAAACACCTATGTTGCTATTCTAGTGGTGCTTAAACTTTTTCATGTCAAGGACCCCCAAAATTATATGTATTTGACCGTGGACCCCCATCTCAAAATATTTAGTTCCAGGAACCCCCAGAAGCAAATATTTGAGTTAAAAAGGTTCGCTTTAAAAAGATATATAGGCCTACGGTATATACACACATACACATTATATTCACACAAGATTTGTTCCTCGCTATGAGCTTGTAGATCTGCTATTTTTTTAAAAGCCAAAGTATAAAATAATGCAGGTGCTTAAAATCTCTGACACTGATACTTTGGCTGTTAGATTCATTCATATTCTATAGGCTCCATGAACTAAATAATGCAAATATGAATATAAACTGTGATATATAATCACACAGTGCATATTGTGTGGAATTACAGGCAGACAAACCAAAGCAAACACACACGCTACCACATGTAAACACACCCTGCATGTAGCTGTACCAACACAACACATAACCGATGCTGATGCAATGTGAAAATGATTTCACTACAGAACCTTTTCACAGATCCAACGTTTAGTTTCAGTACATGGTTGATCGAACCAGTACCCACGATGCTCAGCACAGTCTTCTCCTCCTCCATAGTTATTAGGCTCACCACGGTTCCAGTACCTGGAGAAGTAGGAACATTACATTCATTATACAACTGGCAATCTGGGAACCCATCGTCAAAGAAAGGGCGACGCCTATCGGTCTGTCTCTCTTCCTTTGACTCTGGGCACAAGAGAAAATCACACCCGTGTGAACTGAGCGGTGGTTTACCCACCAACCCCCCCCCCCCCTTCCCCCCTGTGTGTGTGTGTGTGTGTGTGTGTGTGTGTGTGTGTGTGTGTGTGTGTGTGTGTGTGTGTGTGTGTGCCTGGTCTGGCCTGGCCTGAAAACAGCGCCCCTCCCTTAACATGTGTGGTCAGAAAAGGTACTACACCACAGGCTTGAGGCTACATACGGACGCACCCACCCACATACACGTCTACACACACGGCCACGTATAGGAGCAGCGTGACCACCGCTCAAAAATGGGCAGTGATACTTGGAAATCCCCGGTTGAGAACAAATCTGAATTCTTTTTCCGGTTGTAAGCCTGTTTCTTTTCCCTCTTGAAACCTCTCCCAACGGAACGAGTGGTGTGCAAACACACACAGAACACGGCCACTGTGTGGACGAGAAGCGATTTTCTGGTTAGCTCTGGTCCATAGCGTTAGAAGTATTTATTTTTTTAATAGATCGGCGACGACGGCGAGATGTTTTGGCATGTTTTACTGACTGGATTTGCAAAATGAGTTATCCTGCTTTCACAGAGAGATGCAAGCAGTCGATCAGGACCTTATCGTTTTTACCCCATATGCTGCACTCAAGTTGGAACTGCTGCCAGCTGACCATTGACCAACAATTTACCCACAATAAGCAAATGTTTTTATAGCCTTGGATGTCATGGTGTGTTGCAATACAGTGGAGTAATGTTTTAAATCAATATGGGATGTTAATGATTGTTCTATGTTTGGCTAACTGCACTAAGCTAGCGCGTTAGCATACGGCCGTCATTGTTCAGCTCGTCTTTTTAAATAACAAAAGACTTCTGCAGACGATGACGACAAGATATTTTGGCATGTTTTGCCGCCTGGATTTGGAAAAAGCCTGTTATCCTGCTTTCCCAGAGAGAAGGAACAAAGACCCCATTGTTTTTACCCCATATGCTGCGCTGAATGAAGTTGGATCATCTGCTGCTGACCAGTGACCAAGACCAACAACGACAAATTTACCCACAATAAGCAGACGTTTTTTCTAGCCTTGGATGTAATGGTGTGTTGCAATACAGTGGATTACTTAATGTTTAAAATCAGTATTGGATGTTATGACAGTTTACAACTGTTTGGCTGTCATGTTTTCAGGTTGTCTTTTTAACATAACAAAAGACGCCTGCAGCAAGTTTGCAGTTGCCTTATATAATATTAGTCCATAAATATATCTGTGATGTGTGATTTTACTAATACTATCATGCTTAGGCAGTAGTGGGAAAAGTACTCGCATTCTTTACTTAAGGATCATGCAATACTGCAATGTAAGTGTAAGTCTTGTATTCAAAATGTACTTGAGTAAAAGTATAAAAAGTATTGGTATCAAAATGTACCAAAAGCAGAAAGTACCCATTATGCAGAATGTAACAAAGGTGTTCAAATAAGTGTGTGATTGTACGCTATGTTTCAATATCTTGTCTTGTGTCACAAAAGATGATATTTATGCTATGAAATGAGCAGGTAGTTTTTATTTATAGAATAATCTCTCAAGAACAGACTCTGTTTCCTTTTCTTTGATGATGGTTAGCCATATTGTTTAAACCCTAAAGTTAACTTGTTGCATTTATGTAGGCCTACTGTACATACTACGTTTACAATGTGTATGATTATCTCTGTATAATAAAAGTAAAAGTAGAAAATGTTTGAAAATAGCAGATCTACAAGTTCACAACACATCGCGATGCGACACGTTGTGAGCTTGTAGATCAGCTATTTTCAAATAGCCTGGCTAGGAATAAAATGGAGCTAGTTGATTAATGTTTTATAATATAATTTTATACATGAGTCTTTTAGACTAGAAGTTGCAATGTTTACATTTACTCTATACTAATAATAACAATACACTAATCTAAATTCATATATTGCTGCACTTTACTGTAGAATAACAAATGTAGTTTGTATGCCATTCTTCCTTCCATTTCATTCTATTGTTATGCACAACGATTTCCAAAAGCATTCTTTGATTGTGCAAATGATTGAAAGTGGCAATGTGAAACCCATAAATTGTCTGGAAAACCAGGTGGGTCAATGAATATTTAAATGAGGCAATTCGCTTGTCTATACAGACTACAGAGGGATTTATTTAGCTACACAAGGAATATGTGTAAACTTGGAAGATGGTTTGTTTCCATCCGTGAGGGGGAATGCATACAGACGCACATATTAGATCCCGCCCACGAAAAGCGCTGCCTGTCTCCAGGCTGGGTTCCGCCCAAAATCCCTTCTGTGATCGTTGACTATGACAGACTCAGAAGCGTAGCGACTCTGAAGCTGTCTCAAGAGATTATACAACTGGTAGTTCCGAAGAAGCAATCTGATTGGTTGAAATGTGTCTCTACCCATGTGAATAACGAGCACTACCACACGTGTCTCATCAAACAAAGATATCAGCTGTGCTGGTCGCAAAAGAACGAAAGCGCTCCCCTCTCCCCACACTATGCTAGCGGCTAGGCTAGCAGTTTTCATTTGATGTTAAGGTACATAACTCCTATCGAATATCTTAATTACAATGAAATGAAGTTGACGTGTTTTCTTTTTTTTAAGGGCAACAGTATAATCGCAATATTACACTCAAGGGTGTTGGTTAAGTGATTATTGTACCTTCTGCGCTGCCTCAGTATCTCCTCTTGAAACTGACTTCTACTTCACTCCAAAAGGACAATTTTATTTTTCCATCCTGAATGGAACTAGGCATAATATTATTATTGCATTTACAATAAATGTTTTACTTATCATGAGACATATTGTTATCAAGGTATTCAACAACATTATATTGAATATTGAAGGCTTTCCTAAAATCACACAGCCTTAGTGCTGACCTATTTTGTCAACTACTGCTGCTCATGCAGAGAAACCTAAAGTCAGATTAAAATATTTTGCAAATATCAAGTTTGGGTCATTGTTAATCTTTAGCCTACATCAAGGCAAACTATGGTATGGAAATGAACACAACTATCACCAGCATGATAAGGCTATGCATTAATACCACGCTCTTCTGGTGGTGCTACCTAATGAAAAGGTAGGTGGCACCAGTGCTACCTGTGAAAAAGTTAGTCTGGAGTCCTTCCGGTACCCTTTAAAAATGAAATGCGTGGAACATAATATGTGGAAATATGTGACATGTAGTTAAAATGTTTGAGATAAATAAGAGTAGAATGAAGGTATAATGTCTTACTTTTGTGAGGTCAGTGGTGTTCCATCCACCCATTTCCACACTCCTTCCTTCTCCATGTCAGTCAAACCCAGCCACACCCTCGGGTCCCTGTTAACATTTCTGTTAACAAAGTCCTGGACAGAATAGATGCTGGTTACTGATGTACACACTGTACAATAGATAGGTTACAACACACACACGCACGCACGCACGCACGCACGCACGCACGCACGCACGCACGCACGCACGCACGCACGCACGCACGCACGCACGCACACACACACACACACACACACACACACACACACACACACACACACACACACACACACACACACACACACACACACATACATCACATCACATCACATCACATCACATCCACACATCACACATCACACATCACATCCACACATCACACATCACACCTGTTCATCTTTGCTGTTAATGATGATCAGGTCAGATTGTCTGGCTCGACAGTATTTTCTGCTTTCCTCCCAGGTTTTCCTTGCAGTAGAGATATAATAACAACCTCTGCCAGATCCCTGCCATCCAGCTCCTAACAACGAAGACATAAAGTAATTCAGTGTGTTTTGTTTGTTTGATTTTTTTCGTATTAATAACAAATGATGAACAAAATGATACAACAAAAAATAAAAACAGTGATGTCTCACTGACCACAGAGCCTCCTTTTCTGCTCATCTCTCTCTGCAGTGACGTTGTTGCATCTGGACTGACACTGATCCTTCAGCTTGGTCAGGTTGTGGTTCTCTTTAATCAGTTTAGAATCTGTAAGATGAGAATCCAGAAAATGTGGTGTTTTGCATACAACTTGTGGACGTTTGTAAAGTAAACATACAGTAGTGTTCATTCTATAATTCCACTCACTGTGTACGCCCAGGCCAGTGATGCCAGCCAATAGGATTACACACAGCACCCCCAGACACACTGTGGCAGCTTTGAAAGCATTCTTCTTCCATGACTCATCAGAGGCTGAAAAACACAAGATGAACCTATGAGGCTACTTCAGAGGTTTCATCTATTACTTTTTAGCTTTTTCTGCCTTTATTGATGGACAGGAAATGGGGAGAGAGAGACGGGGAGTGACACGCAGGAAAGGTCGTTGGGATCGGGACTAGAGCCTGGGACACATGAGGTCTGGCAAGATGCCCGGACCTCATGTGACTCTGTTTTACGAGTTATGATGTTTTATGATGTATAACAGAGTCTCTGGCTCTCATGGCGGCGACACATATTTTGGCATTGTTTCAGCATGCAGCTGTTACCATGGCGGAGACGCATGCACAGTACACACCATTATAATGTTCTTATTTTGATCATAAGACCTAACTATACTGAATGTCAAGTCTCCATGTTGTCTTCACAATATGTGATGCTTATTTACTACTACACTATGGCATAATATTAGGAGTCCAGTAATACTTAGTCACGGACGCCCATAACTCTGAGAGTACAAATGGAACCAAATGGACCGTACGGTCCAAGAACTTTAGCCAAAAATAGCCGATCTACAAGCTCACAACGCCTTGCAGCGGCAAAGAAGTTTGGTGTTTTATAAGTATTGACGGTTCAAGTGAAAATATCTGCAAACACAAATTGACGTGAATCCAAAATACACTGATGATTGTGCTGTCAAAAGATGAAACTATATGGAATCTATGAACAGGTTGTGGGGGTCCTTGTTTCATCTCTCTCTCTCTCAATGTAAGGGGTCCTTGGCCTGAAAACATTGAAGACCCCTGCACTATACTATAAAGGAAAACAAAATACCCCCAACAAATATGATTTAAGTAGCATGTCAGGGGTCAAACTAGGGTTTTTAATGATTTTGAAGCATTTGTTTTGCATGAAAAGCATTCTTTGGGCTACTTTGGCCTCCACAAAACTGTGAAAAGTGATGACTCATCACTAAACCATATTTTTGTGGGTCTGTAGATGGATGGATGGATGGATGGATGGATGGGTGGATGGATGGATGGATGGATAGAAAATGAATACTGTGAAAATAGCAGATCTACAGGCTCACAATGCCTTGCATTGCATGGCGTTGTGGGCTTGTAGATTGTCTATTTTCTAAATGTTTTCCTCTTTCTTATATTATCTAACAATTTAGTAAATGTACCAGCATACATACACTCCCAGAACCCAGACATTTCAGGGCTAAGGTCTTCAAAAAAGTCGGACACCTACATACCCAGCCGATTACAGTACTTGCACACTCTGCTTGCGCAAGTAATTATTACAGTAATAAGGTGCTGTATGTGCTGCCAGGTTGCTATAGGCCGTAGTGGGTGATGGTTGCTACTGTAGTGCATTGTAAAACTGCTGGTACAAACATACCATGTTATATTGAGCTTAGTTGGCACATTTCCTGGGGCAAGCTGCCCAGACCAGATGTCACACGTGTCTTCTTATTTTTTGACTCTCAAAATACACCTGCAATGTTGTGCATTTGAAACTACATTGCAGTGCACATCATGGGGTGACATCTGTTTATTTTGTTGCTGAGTGAGGTCAACAGACAAAGTGACGTGAGTGAGATGAAAAAAAAAAAACTGTCCAATCTCAACAGGTAACAACAGTACTATACTATAAATTACATACAGTACTTTCAGAAACGTGTCGCCAATTTGACATTTTTTAGTGAACTGTCACACTATAGTATGATTTTTTTGGCAGCACTCGGGTGCCACAATGTTAAAGTCCCTGCCCACCACCACCACTAAGTGGTGCAGTGGTAAAGTCCCTGCCCCACCACTATGGAGGTTGCCGGGAGTTTGAATCCACCATGGTGCTTTGCCGGGCGTCTACACGAACAAAATAGGCCCCATGTTCTGGGGTAAAGCCACAACTATCAGACACCAGTACACCAACTGCTCCTGTGTAACATCCATAGATGTGTTAGTTAATCATTGTAGAGTTTACTTTACCTCCATGCTGCTGTTTTGTTGTGTACTGCTGTACAGCATCCTGCTGGGTGTCGGTGTCGGTGTCAGGGTTAGGGCCAAGGCCAAGGTCAGGGTCAGGGTCAGGGCCAGGGTAAAGGTCATCTGCAGAGTCATAGATGTCCACCACCCTCTCCTCTCTCTCTCCTCTGTCCTCCGTCTCCTGTTCTCTCTCTCTTCTATACCTGACCTTCTTGGTCAGGTCTGGTACGGCGAACACGTCCTCAGCCATGCTAGTTCATCTTCACACTGCCTTCCTTGTAACGACTAAATGTCAACTTTTAGGGAAAGTTAGGTGTGGTCGTATCATTGTCATGTCATCCCCTCCCCCTGCTTCCTCCTGTTGTTTCCTCTGCTACCGCAGCAGAGACGGAGAGTTCACACCTCCTCCCCTTCCACCCCCACCGCTTCACCCCCCTCACCTAAACTCACCACCCTCCAACATCTCTTTCACTTTCAGTCTCACATAGTGTGATACACTTCTGTGTAGGCCTAACTCATATGTCTTTTGTCGTATCATTTTCTTAATCGTAAAACCGGGTGCCCCTCACATAATAGGAGGAGGACACTATATGAGTCAGTCACCAGAACCAAAGACAGGTGTTTTCAATGAATCTTTAAATGTTAAAATGGAGTTTGAAGTTACAATGGGTTTGCTACATGAACTACTTTTGTTGGGGACCCCCTGGAACCCCCGAAGGACCCCCTGATCTAACACAACCACTCTTTGGTCCACTTACTGGTTTAACACAGCACTTAACAACGTAACATAACTAGTAAGAGTCACTTTGCATTGTGTGCACATTACATCTGCCTTTCTGGATGACCTAAACTATACTGTCACTCACATGACTCCTGAGGTCTTGTGGTGTGTTGAATGTGAAAACTCATTACAACTTGGTGTGTGAGTTGTGGACAGAAAAGTGCAGTTTGAATGCAATTTCTCTATTGTATGATCTATTCTATTGTATGATCTATTCTATTGTATGATCTGTTTGTATGATCTATTCTATTGTATGATCTATTCTATTGTATGATCTATTCTATTGTATGATTTTTTCACTGGAGGCTAACCTATCCAGTGAAAAAATGACCACCAAGGTAATCAATAAAGTCAACCAACGAATTTGCTTCTTGCAAAGGGTTGCCCCACTGATCAATATTAAATCCCGAAAGACACTAGGAGGTGCTCTTATTGGGCCCCTCATTGATTACGGAGTCCTTGTCTGGTATCGCGACGCCCCAGCTGCCTTAAAGTTAAAGCTCCAAACAGCCCAAAACAAACTAATTAGGGTTGTGCTTGGTCTCCCTCCTCAGACCCACCTTACTGATCATCACCACGAAAGCGTGGGGTGGCTCAAAGTAGCTGACAGAGTACAGCATCTTGCAATGGGCCTGGTGTACAAGATACACTACACCTCCAAGATTCCCATGTACCTGACAAACTACTTCTTAAAGGTCAAGGATGTTCACGATCACAACACCAGAGGCAGCTCCACTAATCATCATCAACGTAGATTTAACACTAAACAAGGCTCTAACTCGTTCTCCTGCTATACCATCAACATGTGGAACGCCCTTCCACAAGCCCTAAAGGAGAGCAAATCCCTAGCCTCCTTCAAAATTGGTATGAAAAGTCACCTTCAGACAGCTGCTCCCCGTGACTTGTAAATAGACTAAGCCCCCATGCTCCCCCCCCCCCCCCCCCCTTTTCTTTTTTTCTGCCATTGTATTTGATGTTGTGCTTTTGAAACTGATATTATCCTAGATAAAGTACTATGTTCTATCCGTCTGTCTTTGAATGTTATATGAGATACTTAAAGTGTGGTTCCTGTGGAAATAAGCCTCGGCTTTCTAGGATCTCCTTTTAGTTGACCTTGTACCAGTGATTTGTACTGTCATGAAACTGTACTTTTTTCTATTGCAAACTTCTAATAAATTATTCAATCAATCAATCAGATCTATTCTATTGTATGATCTATTCTATTGTATGATCTATTCTATTGTATGATCTGTTCTATTGTATGATCTGTTCTATTGTATGATCTATTCTATTGTATGATCTATTCTATTGTATGATCTATTCTATTGTATGATCTGTTCTATTGTATGATCTATTCTATTATGATCTATTCTATTGTATGATCTGTTCTATTGTATGATCTATTCTATTGTATGATCTATTCTATTGTATGATCTATTCTATTGTATGATCTGTTCTATTGTATGATCTATTCTATTGTATGATCTGTTCTATTGTATGATCTATTCTATTATGATCTATTCTATTGTATGATCTGTTCTATTGTATGATCTATTCTATTATGATCTATTCTATTGTATGATCTATTCTACAGGTCAACAGTAGAATGACAAACATAAGAGCTCTGCAGGCAGCGTGCACTGTGGTCACACACACACACACACACACACACACACACACACACACACACACACACACACACACACACACACACACACACACACACACACACACACACACACGCAACAAGACATTTCACCTGAGCAGCAATGGTGTAAAGTAACTAAGTACATTTACTTAAGTACTGTACTTACGTACACTTAAGTACAGTTATGTGTACTTTACTCGTGTTATTCCAATTTCCAATACTTTACTTCTACTCCACTACATCTCAGAGACAAATATTGTACTTTTACTCCACTATATTTATTTGAAAACGTTAGTTACTAGTTACTTTAGGTATGTTGATTATTAGTACAACACATGCATTAACCACTTCAGCTCCATTTGAAAATAGCTGATCTACAAGCTCACGATGTGATCTGCTATTTTCAAAAGATGTTTATACATTTTGAATTTGTGAAATGGGACATTCTGCATAATGAGTACTTTTACTTTTGGTACATTTTGATACCAATACTTTTGTACTTTTACTCAAGTAAATGTAGAACTCCAGACTTTTACTTGTAACAGACTATGTCTATATTGTAGTATTAATTGATACTTTTACTTAAAGTCAAACATTTGAGTATTCTTTCCACCACTGCTGAGCAGTAAGGTGGTCTGTGGTCAAACACACACACACACACACACACACACACACACACACACACACACACACACACACACACACACACACACACACACACACACACACACACACACACAGTGTTTCTAAGAAGGAAGTGTAAGATGGAGGAACTTTCCACTTGAACAGGATGTGGTGTGTCTTCTACTGCAGGAGGTCTGAACAACATGTGGTTTTATTCTCATGTGAACATCAATCACTACAGTATCATTATATATAGTTATAACTCACTAATACTTATACCGTTATGGTAATATAGTTATGATAAAACAACATTATTTTATTGTAATATAGTTATGATAAAACAACATTATTTTATTGTAATATAGTTATGATAAAACAACATTGTCATGGTCTACACAACATGGTCATAGTCGTTTAAGCTTGAGCCCTTGCCCTTTTACTTGTCAGTAAAAAGTGCCCTCTCCAGACCATGAATGCAGTTTTTACTATGGTGAAAGAAATGCAAATGCCCCTCTTTCCATGTCATACCTGAAGGCAGCATTCAAGAGAATTGCCTTGTCCAAACTCTCCTGAACTTGAATGCAGCATCTTATGTTGAAAGAACTGCCCTCTCTGTGTAGAAATCCATGCCGTTACGCCACATCTCCAGTATCGCTGGAGATGTGGCATGTTTTAGTTGAGTATGTTATTACGCACCGAAAATAGCCGACCTCCAACGACACACGTTGTGAGCTTGGAGGTCTGCTATTTTCCGATTTTTTCACCAAAAGGCCCTTTAGAAATGTCAGCCCCTGCCTTTCTAACATTCTCTGCACGTCCCCCCCCCCCCCCACCACACACACACACACACACACACACACACACACACACACACACACACACACACACACACACACACACACACACACACACACACACACACACACCCACACACACACACACACACACATACTGTAGTCTTTACAGATGCATTTTTGTCAGCAGCATGATGCATTGGGGCGGTTGGTGCACATGCACATGCAGCAGGGTGTAGCAACGGGCGGGGGGGGGGGGGGAGAAGTGACACTCTGGCTGGGTTGTTTATTAAACCCATTTAGAACGGCTACACATTATGGTGTATCATTATTTTATGCTTTAACTATTGAAAAATAGCAGATCTACAAGCTCGCAGCGCGGCACTCTGACAAATCATGAAAATTCGAATTTTGACCCGATTCTATAAGTGTCTTTTGAATCCTTCTAAGACTTTTTGAAAAACCTATGTTTCTATGTCAGCAATCAGGCCAGCCATCGTCAAAGAAGAGGTCCTTTTCACTTAAACTGGAGCTCAGTTATAGTCTGTTCTTGAGAGACTACTATGTCAGTGGTTCTCAAACCTTTTCATGTGAAGGACCCCCAAAATGATATTTATTTGGCCACGGACCCTCATCTCAAAATATTTAGTTCCAGGGACCCCCCCAGAAGCAAAATTTGAGTTACAAACGTTCGCTTTAAAAATACATATATATTCAAAGATTTGCACACATTTTCACGACTTTTTCAAAAATAGCAGATCTACAAGCTTGCGAGCTTGTATATCTGCTATTTTTCACTGGTTAAAGCATTCAATAATTCTAGGCCCTGAATGGGTTAAAAGACAAACGCTGGGTGTCCTTGGTGCTGCAGATGACAGAAATGTCAGCCTTGTCAGAGCCGCGCGGCAACGCGCTTTGTTTATGCAACTCCATTAGCATAATATACCTGTGTGTGTGTGTGTGTGTGTGTGTGTGTGTGTGTGTGTGTGTGTGTGTGTGTGTGTGTGTGTGTGTGTGTGTGTGTGTGTGTGTGTGTGTGTGTGTGTGTGTGTGTGTGTGTGTGTGTGTGTGTGTGTGTGTGTGTGTGTGTGTGTGATGAAAACAGCCTTGGAACACCGTGACGGAACAATCCTTTGTTATGTTATGTTGTAGCACTGCCTGTCACCCATCCTTTATGACATGCTTTTAGCAGCCTTTGTCGCTTTGTGAGGCTGTTCTGCAGTGGTGGAAAAAGTACTCAGATGTTTCACTTAAGTAAAAGTAGCCTACCAATACTGTGATGTAGAAATACTCTGTTGCAAGTAAAAGTCTGGTATTCAAAATTTACTTGAGCAAAAGAACAAAAGTATTGGCATTAAAATGTAGTTAATGCAGCAAAAGTAAAAGTACAAAATGTTTGAAAATAGCAGATCTACAACACGGCACGACACATTGTGTGCTTGTAGATCTGCTATTTTCAAATAGCCGGGGTATAAAATTGATTAATGTATGTTTATAATAATAATCATTTATATCTGCAAAGTAACCAGTAACTAAAGTTTTCAAATAAACATAGTGGAGTAAAAGTACAATATTTGGATCCGAGATGTAGTGGAGGAGAACATTGGAAATGGTACAAGTAAAGTACAAATATCTCAAAATTGTGCTTAAGTACAGAACTTAAGTAAATTTACTTAGTTACTTTACACTAGAGTTCTCAAATTCTGCCCGAACCCAACCATACCCGAACCCGACCCGACATTTAGGCTAGGGTAGGGCCTAAAATGTATGCTATCTAGTTGGGCCGGGTAGGGCCTCGGGCCGACCCAGTTAGGGCCTAGTTAGGGCTGGGCCTTAATTTTCAGGCCCGTTGAGAACTCTACTTAACACCACTGCTGTTCTGTGTATACTGGCCAGGGGACTCCATGTACTGTCTGGGTGGTACTGTATGTGTGTGTGTGTTTGTTTGTTGTGTTATGTTGTTCTGTTCTGTGCTGTATGCTTGTGTGTGTTTGTGTTGGAACAGACTGTGAAGATGAAATATAGTGGTGACAATAAAGACTAGCATTAATATGCTTTATTCCCTACAATAGCATGGTGAACATAGCCTGAGGGGATGACAGAAGAAACAGACAGATAGGACTCACAAATCTTTGCTTCTGGCACAAAACATATAGCCTATAATTTGACATGAAAAAAAGTTTGAGAACCACTGGTTTAATCTACAGCAAATGCATCTGTCTGGGCAATTAAGCCTTGTTAAGCCGGACCTGAAAACATGCCAAAAGCTCATGATGTGTGATTGTGAATTATGATTAACGTACAACAACTAGGGATGCACAGATACTGTATATCGGTATTGGCCGATATGTACCGGTGGCAGTAGCCCATATTTATCTGCTGTTGATAAGCAGACATTTTAAGATGGCTATGTTGGTGTGTTGGTTATCTGGTTATCTGTAGCCTATAAAAGCTGAAGATGTATTAATTTCCCGGGCACAAAAGGAGGAAATAATAACACACCCCAAAAAAAGAAAACATCAGTATCAGTATCGACTATCGGCTAAATTGTTATTTTAAAGATCGGCATCAGTATCGGCCAAGAATTTCCATATCGTTGCATCCCTATACACAAAGTACTGTGTGTGTGTGTGTGTGTGTGTGTGTGTGTGTGTGTGTGTGTGTGTGTGTGTGTGTGTGTGCGTGTGTGCGTGTGTGCGTGCGTGCGTGCGTGCGTGCGTGCGTGCGTGCGTGCGTGCGTGCGTGCGTGCGTGCGTGCGTGCGTGCGTGCGTGCGTGCGTGCGTGCGTGCGTGCGTGCGCGCGCAGGGCTGCAGGCACACACACCCACGCACGCACGCGCCTGCTTGCCTGCCTGCCTGTCTGTCTGTCTGTCTAACACAGCAGGTATTATCTGCATCAGGGGATGATCTACGGTGAAGCTGGCAGGTTTTTTATGTCAGCTTCTGCTGACTTTATAACTTCAAGTTTATGAATAGCAGTTACACAGACAACAATAACAGAAAACAGGAATCAAATATCAAAACCAATTGAGCATCCAGATATCAAATATGTATGAAGTGTGGGAGTGAAGTCACAGTCACAGATGCACATCCACCGTTTCAGAGATTCATAAAGTGCCAGTGTCAGGGACGTGCAGAGAATGTTAGAGAGGCAGGGGCTGACATTTCTAAAAGGGTGAAAATAACACAACGTGCGACACGTTGCGAGCTTGGAGGTCGGCTATTTTCGATGCTTGATTTCTACACAGAGAGGGCAATTCTTTCAACATAAGATGCTGCATTCAATTCAAGAGAGTTTGGACGAGGCAATTAAATCTCTTGAATGCTGCCTTCAGGTATGACATGTAAAGAGGGGCATTTGGGTTTCTTTCACCATAGTAAAAACTGCATTCATGTTCTGGAGAGAACACTTTTTTACAGACTGATAAAAGGGCAGGGGCTCAAGCCCCCTTTGATGTCTATGTGTGCAGGTGCCTTGCCAGTGTGCAGAGTGCACAGCCTGTGCTATGTGTCTGTTCAATAACCTGACAGCCAGGCTAGCTGTTGTTAACTTGTCCTTTAGTCTGTGTCCATCGGGGCGTTTAGACGCTGCTTCATGGACATTAAGAGCTGGAATTATGTTATACTTTAGCTATTGAAAAATAGCAGATCTACAAGCTCACAGCGCTTGTAGATATGCTATTTTTGAAAAGTCGTGAAATTGTGTGAAAATATATAAAGAATATATATGTATTTTTTATAGCAAACATTTGTAAATGTAACATTTGCTTCTGGGGGGTCCCTGGAACGAAATATTTTGAGACGGGGGTCCGAGGGCCAAATACATGTAATTTTGGGGGTCCTTGAGACACTTTAGACACTGCTTCACGGCCTGCCTGTCTGTCTGTCTGTCTGTCTGTCTGTCTGTCTGTCTGTCTGTCTGTCTGTCTGTCTGTCTGTCTGTCTGTCTGTCTGTCTGTCTGTCTGTCTGTCTCTTCCAGGACCAGTGTGAACAGATTGTTGCTGAGAACATGAGGTGAGTCTTTGGATGTGTGGGAGTTTATTCACAGTCACAGATGTACCTCCACACTTTCATAGATTCATAAAATGCCAGTGTGCAGACAGAGTGACAGCCTGAGTTATGGGTCTGTCATATATATCCCTTTTCTTTCATCCGGTGTCAATTATCTTATGTAATCCATGGGCGCTACACTCCCAAGCTGCTTCTTTTCACCTGACAGGAGGGAGCTTTCCCGGTTGGACGAAACTAGTGTTGTAGTACTCGAGTCAATGACTCGTCTCGAGTCAGGACTCAAGTCCAAATTTTCACTGACTCGGTCTCGTCTCGGTCTCGCCCTTAATTTGACTTGGACTCGTCTCGGTCTCGGTCTAATTTGACTTGGACTCGCCCCCCACCGAGTCCACTCGAGTCAAGTCACTACAATGCAATGGAATAAATGTTATATCCATATGAGGAGCGCATTCACGTTAACATTAAGAGAGCTGACTTGTTAAGTAACAGAGCATTCTGACGCACATCTGATAGGCACACAGTAGTAGCACACATGCACACACGGCACACACACACAGAGCCCCGCTCTGCACAGCAGCAAGCATCTAATCTTCCCAGAAGTTATTTTTTTCGCCAAACAGACAACAGCACAACAGTCCACTTTCCTCTTACCTGCAGGATATCCTTGTGTCCCCAAATAAATAAGTCCTAACAGCTTCCAAACACAAGCCTTTGTGATCATGTGTTGTGTAGTTTAATCCACCCGCACAGCTGGATTAAGAATTTACGTCTTTTTGTATTTCCAGGTGTAGTCTATTACTCGTTAAGCAAGCCTCATCCGAAAGTTTTAAAGTGCACTGATCAACAGAGAGAAGTGTAACATTGTAAGTCCCTGTAGAGAGGTTAAAACGAATCAAAACAACTTGAAGCAGTGACATGGGGTATTGTTTTGCCTTGTACTTGAAAGGCATCAGACTAATGACATAGGGTAGCCTACATTTCTCACCTTAGCTTTTAGTCAAAATAAAATATTAAGATAAGAGTTTGTTTGAAAAATGTTTTGCTAAAATCATGCATGCTCTATTTCAATGCAACTATAACAGCAATGTTTAAAAATGGGGGGTCCAAGGGGGGGTCCCTAGTGTGCAACATTGTTTGCTCACTCAACAGTAAACAAACCTACATAGAGTTTAAGTGTATAGAGGGTATCTGCACATTCCTAAAGTGACAATTGAAGGACTTTTTAATACCTCTAAAATTACGAATTAAACATTGGCCAAGAATATTAGAGGTAGAAATTGTGAAAATAAACGATCTACATTCTCACAACGCCTCGTGGAACCGTGTTATACACAATGTAATGCCTCGACTCTTAGTGCTCATCAGGGTGGGGCGTCCCCAGTTAAAATATGATTATTTTAGGGGTCGCGGCCTGAAAAGGTTGAGAACCACTGCCTTAGGGCATACAGGGAGAACATGCAAACTCCACACAGAAAGGCCTTTTCTCCAACCCCACCCAGGGTGTGATGATGGGCGCTGATGATGTGGAGGAGAGAACACGTCGGTGCAGAGTTTAACGAGCCTGGAATGTAACGAGCGGATCAAAACGAGTTTAACCGGGGGATCACTCATTACTCTGACCCGTCCTCCTTAATTATATCACAACTCACAAAAAACCCCACCCTCCCCCCACGTCTCTGCTTTCCTTTCCTCACGCATCTTAAAAGTCGATGATTAACCCATTTGCTGCGAGCTTGTAGATCTGTTATTTTTGAAAAGTTGTGTGCAAATCTTTGAATAATATGTATTTTTAAAGCGAACGTTTGTAACTCAAACTTAGCTTTTGGGGGGGTCCCTGGAACTAGATATTTTGAGATGGGGGTCCGTGGCCAAATACATATCAGTTTGGGGGTCCTTCACATGAAAAGGTTTGAGAACCACTGACATGGTAGTCTCTCAAGAACAGACTAACTGAGCTCCATTTAAGTGAAAAGGACCTTTATCTTTGACGATGGCTGGCCAGATTGCTGACATAGAAACATAGGTGATTCAAAAGACACTTATAGAATCGGGTAAAAATTCTAATTTTCACGATTAAAAAAAATAGCAGATCTACAAGCTCGCTGTGAGCTTGTATATCTGCTATTTTTCAATAGCTAAAGCATAAAATGATGATACACAATAATGTGTACCCGTTCTGAATGGTTTAAAACACTTCAGACGCTCAGAGACGAGGACGGGAGGATTCCCGCGAGGTAATGACCTCTCCTGCGCTGAGGCCAGCTTCAAGAGCATTGATTAGAATACCAAGAGCGGCGATCACACGCACACACGCGTGCACACGTGCGCACACACAGGCTTACAATGGAAGTGTGAATTAAATCGATGAAGTGCAGCACTGCTTTATAATACCATTAACCCTGCAAGGCCCAGCGTTGCTTTTTGGCAACATGTTTTAAATCATTTTAAAAAAAAATGTTATAATTGGTTTTCCTGTTCTTTTATTACATTAACATCACCATTAAATCCTATTGTTTAGTATTACAATGCCATTGGCCACGATATTTGCATATAAATACCCCCCACAGAGAGTGACATTCACACCTCCCAGAGAAGTTGAAATTCCAGCATCTGGACGAACAACATCTCACTTTTTAACTGAAGCTATTCCTCACTAAAACATAAGTAAAATGCCTGTAATATTTTTTTTCGTGATCATTACAATGTCTAGAACATATGTGCATATGTTAATATCGTGACAAATATCCCCAAAATTCAAATTAGAGTATGATTTATGGTTTATGGCTATAAAACCTTACAAAAACATGATTAATTTTTTTAAATTACATTTTCCTGTGATTAGGACTCCTACAACACCATCTGATTTTTTTTTTTTTTTTTTTTTTTAATTTATTTATTTTTTTGGCCAGTAGAAATTAATTCGGGTCTCGCAGGGTTAAACCGTAGCGGGCCAACATGCTGGATGATTCATCCAATCCGAGGAACAAAGCCATGGTCTGGTCTCACATCAACAAGTAAAGACTACATTGCTGTCTCTATTATCAATGGTTATCGTTATAACATTGCAGCTTTTCAGGAATAGAAAGCCTGCAGTTTCTATTAGCTTGGATTCCCCATGGATGATGCCACAGGCATACGGGTTTCTGAACTGTCCACAGCCCTCCTAATTCTTTGGCCATAATAATGTTGTTGTTTGGCCATAATCGGGTCGCATGTCGCCCTGAGGAGTCTTACTAGTATACTGACAAATGTCGATGTATGTTCATGATAAAAGTGAAAATAGCAGGTCTACAAGCTTGTAGATAGATATAGGCTATTTCAACTAGGGCTGTCACGATATGCCTAATGCACGATTCAATTCAACTTTCGATTCTGTGGTCACAATTCGATCCGATTTAGATTTTCGGATATACCATTTTTTTTAAACCTCCTTTTTTCAGCACTGAAAGCTACTGTATATGACTATTCATTTAGGCTATTCTCTTGATGTATAAAGAAAAACACTTGTTTCTCAATAAGTCACTTTTATTTGAATAGCAAATGAGAATGAGAATAACAAAAGGTTTAACATAATATAAACTTTGGGGTTTATGCCCTAACAACTGACATTTTCATGCACGGAAGTGAATCACGATTCAGGTTGTGATTTCTATTCACTGATTCGAACATCAATTTCGGTTTGATTCCCGATTCGAATCGGAATCGTGATAGCCCTAATTTTGACTAATTCATGTTTCTTTTTTTGTTATCGGTTAGTTATCTGTCCTGTGCACCTTTAACGAAACCTATTAAAGCTAAATAGATAGGCCCTATGTAATGTTTTATTCATAATGTTCCAATGTTCCAACGACCAATGAAATCATTATAATCACGATTATTCCAGCGAACAATTAATTGTCAAGTAATAAAACTCCATAAGGGTGACAGCTCCGGTCAAGCCCTGTGTCAGATGAGCCAGGAAAAATAAATCTCGATGAAAATAAATATAAAAAGCCCTCTGGGGGTTTAGAGAGAAAACTGGAGCTTGGTGATGGAAATAATTAGTTTTCTGAAGAAGTGGCTTTTTAGTGGAAACGTTAATCAATAAAGCCTTGACTTGCGCAGCCCTTTAAGCCACAGTGTGTGGACATGTGTTATACCGTTTAGACCTGGGGAGCAATGCTGTGTTGCAAAATAACCTTTAACGCCTCATTTTATACTTTAGCTATCCAAAAATAGCAGATATACAAGCTCATAGCGCGGCACCGAGTGCCGCGCTATGAGCTTGTAAATCTGCTATTTCTTTAAAAAATCACAAAGATTTGTGTAAGAATTCTTTGAATATCTTTTACCCGATTCTATAAATGTCTTCGAAATCCTTATTCGAAATCCGTGGTTCTCAAACTTTTTCATGTCAAGGACGGACCCCCATCTCAAAATATCTAGTTCCAGGGACCTCCAGAATCCAGAATCGTTTTTTTGTACAAATCTTTGAATATATATATATATATATATTTCGGAAAGCGAATGTTTGTAACTCAAATCATTCTTTCTAGGGGGTCGGTGGAACAAAATATTTTGAGATGGGGGTCCTCTGTCAAATACATATTCTAAGGGAAACGTGCCATTAAAATGTTTGAGCACCACTGATAATAGACACATCAGTTATTCATAAAACCATTATGATGTAGAAGACATTCATTGAGTCGGCCTCAGGTCTAGATGTGTTATGTGATTTGCCTGTGGTTTTCCTTGGTCCTGTCCTGCACATATTCCCTCCAGTGGATGATGTCAGTTGTGTTTACTTTTATAATAATTAGTTTTCCCCCGTGCGCTGCGAGCAGGAACTGGGTCAGGAGAAAATGGAGATTGGAAAATGGTCGGACGACACTTGTTAGCTCTGTAGATCTTGCTGCAGCCACCAGGGACGTGCTGGGCCCCTGATTCAGCCCGGGAAAAAGAGTTGGAGAGGCCCTCATTCCGCGCTATAGAGAGAGATCTCTCTCTATAGCGCTGCTATAGATTTGCCATTTCGGATCATGACAAGTGACAAGCCAGTGGGCCAATTACATGAGTTATATTTCATCGTTGTGGAAACCTTGTATGTCCAAAACCGTTTGTTTTGTATTTATAATTTTAAAAATGACTTAAACTAGTGAAAACAGACGATCTACAAGCACACACCGCCTCACACCGCGAGGCATTGTGTGCTTGTAGATCTGCTGTTTTCACTCCTTTTGTGCAACGGCCTTGTATGATGAAGCAGGGCTTTGCTTTGCGAAAAAGAATATACATTGAAACTTGGAGATACAAGGTTTCTGCCTGACAGTGACGATTGACTTTGTTGGCCGCCCAGCCCCCAAAATGGAACGAAGGTTGACATTTTATTTTAATTTTTTTTTCCCAATGGCCGGCCTGGACCGGCCTGGAATGAACCGGCCGTTTGGGAGTTTTCCTGCTTTTCCCAATGGCCAGCCCGTCCCTGGCAGCCACAAACGCTGGGCTTTGTATCGCCATGTCGCTGGCTTCCATTGACAATAGAATAGAACAGTTCCCATTCCTTGGGGTGTTTTTTTTTTGTCACAGCTTTGTAAGCAAAATAACCAAGGCCTAAAATTATTGGATGCTTTAAGTATTAAAAAATAGCAAATATACAAGCTCACAGCGTGGCACCGAGTGCCGCACTGCGAGCTTGTAGATCTGCTATTTTTGAAAAATCGTGAAAATGTGTGCAAATCTTTGAATATTACTATGTACTTTCAAAGCGAACATTTGTAACTCAAATGTTGCTTCTGGGTGGTCCCTGGAACTAAATATTTTGAGATGCGGGTCCGTGGCCAAATACATATAATTTTGGGGGTCCTTCACATGAAAATGTTTTAGCACCACTAACATAGTAGTCTCTCAAGAACAGACTAAAGCTGGTTGCACACTGCTGCGTTTTTCGTTGCGAAATGAGTTTTTCAGGGCAAGGAGAGAGAGAGAGATAGAGAGAGCAAGGGACCGAGTGGTGCGCGAAACGGGCGGCAGTGTGCAAACGTGACTGACATAACGTGAGGTTGATTTTTTTATTTGCGTGTTCCGAAATTCACTCCGATATTCGGCCCGAAAAACGCAGCAGTGTGCAACCACCTTAAATGAGCTCCAGTTTCTTAGGCGATGGCTGGCCAGATTGCTGACATAGAAACATAGATTTTTGCAAAAACCTTAGAAGGATTCAAAAGACACTTATAGAATCGGGTCAAAATTTAAATTTTCACGTTTTTTCAAAAATAGCAGATCTACAGAGCTTGTATATCTGCTATTTTTCAATAGTTAAAGCATAAAATAATGATACACAATAATGTGTACCTGTTCTAAATAATGGACAGGGCAGATTTGACAAATAACTTGAATATGCAAAGAAAGGTAAATGACTGGTATAACAATGATCAAAATAAATGCCAAAACGGACCGCATATTTAATCAATAATCACAAATGTTCAGAAACAGAGTAAGAGGCAGATCTGCATGTTCACACAAAGTGATTTTGTAGAAGCGTGTTGTAGTAATTATTTCAGCGGATTAATTCATGCAGACGAGTGGAAAAGATTCTGACGATTGGGCAAAATGATTCAGATTAGCTTAAATAATTGACATCAGACAATTATGTGGTGATTGTGACAGGCGTACCAATCAGCTGGGCCCCCAGGCTCCCCTGCTGAAAACTAAACAGACAACACACGACTTCATGTGTAGTCTCTGTGGAGGTAGCAAACCAACAGGCATAGCGTCTCTGTCAGAAGGAAACCATGTATGTACAAAACCGTTGTAGGCTACATGGTGTGTGCGTTGCTGTTCGCTATAGCGAGCCTGGCTCTTAAGTCGAGTGCTAATGTACACGCCACATACTGCAGGTCCTGGGTTCGCCGAGGCTACATTGGTGACAGCAGTACAAATAAGTACTGTCAGAGTGCTCCGTCAGTTCCTCAGACGTTGTAGACCTTAAGCCTGGTAGTCGACAGTAAGGCTGGGCGGTATTAGGAAAACCTTCGATATTCGACATCCATCCATCTTCAACCGCTTATCCGGAATCGGGTCGCGGGGGTAACAGTTCCAACTGAGACTTCCAGATTTCCTTATCCCGAGCAACTTCCTCCACTCCCTCAGGGAGTATACCGAGGCGTTCCCAGGCCAGTGTGGAGATATAATCCTTCCATCTGGTCTTTGGTCTGCCACGGGGTCTCCTTCCAGTGGGACGTGCATCGAGGACCTTCCTATAGGAAGGCGCTCGGGGGGCATCCGTACTAGATGCCCGAACCACCTAAGCTGACTCCTTTCCAAGTGTAGGAGCAGCAGTTCTACTCCAAGTCTCTCTCATATCGATATTACTCACGATATTAGTAAAAACAATTGCATTATATTGTTTCTTTTTCTGCTTTAGATCAACTGTCTTCTGCCTAACCCAGATAATGACTAGTATATCCAGTGCACAGTACACAAAGAATAGAATTTTCCAACAATGGTTTTATTGAAATAACCACACCTGGTTACAGACAGACTGCTTTTTTGCATGTGCTACGTGCATGCATAGTGTGTCTGTTAATTAATTTGACACATTGCGTGTGCGTGTGTGTGTGTGTGCGTGTGTGCGCGTGTGTGCGTGCGTGCGTGTGTGCGTGTGTGTGTGTGTGTGTGTGTGTGTGTGTGTGTGTGTGTGTGTGTGTGCTCACGCAATCTTCAGTCGATAAACAAGGGGCTTCCAAGCTCTTTTCTTACTGCCTATTATCCTGTGCATTCTCCAGATTAATTATAGATTTCTCTGGATGTTGGAGAGAAAACAACAATTGACCCATCCAACATGACTCTGTGTACAGCAGCATGGTGACAGAAAGCTGCTGTTGTTACTTAAACACTGGTAAATGGTGCATTTATACAGAGCCTTTATGCAAGGTGCTTTACATAGACCATATATGGGCAACTGGCGGCCCGGGGGCCACATGCGGCCCCCACCTTCACTTACTGCGGCCCGCAGAATACTGATATAGTATTGATTTCAGCTGTTACAATTCCAATCATGCAAACGTGACCCGCTTTAATTACTTATAATGACTAGTACTAGTCTTTTTTATGTCCAATGTATTTGTATTAAAGTTCATAAAGTTAACATAAGAACATATAAATGCATTTGAAATTAAATGAAAAGATTCAATCCAATTCAACAATAGCTCAAAATAATTTAGGATTCCAATTCAAAAATAGCAAAAATAGCCGATCTATAAGCACAAAACGCGTCGCAGCGCGACACGTTTTGTGCTTATAGATAGGCTATTATAAAGGGGCTAAGATATCGGCTAAGATAAAGGGGTCCATAAAGATGTGACCACGACCCCGCAAATGGGTCCCGACCCAGTGTTTGGGAAACAGTGGGTTAAAGGGTTAAAGAGATGAACATGTCAAACATGTGGCCTGTACAACCATTCCTATCCGTCAGAGAGGTTTTATATGTAGACATGTGGCCTGTACAACCATTCCTAACCGTCAGAGAGGTTTTATATGTAGCTTTATATGTGATTCTTTCTTTTATTTGACTGTTCCGTGTTCCTGTGTTTGTACTCTAACTGTGTTCAATATAAACTCCTTTCCTTTTAAGGTTGTTAAATCTAAACTCCATCCACACTGTCCTTGGAGCTCAATAGGGTGTGTGTGTGTGTGTGTGTGTGTGCGTGCGTGCGTGCGTCAGTGCGTGCGTGCGTGCGTCCGTGCGTGTGTGCGTGCGTGCGTGCTTTAAAGGGTGTCCTTGTGTTGTGCTTTGTGCTGTTCTGTATTGTATCTCTGGCAAAGCTGTGTAATTCTTCTGCCTCCTATCCGGTTCACACTCCATAAAAGAGTTGTCTCAATGTGATCTTACGGGTTAGATAAAGTTCATGAAGTATATGGAGCATTGCACATTCTGGGCTCTTTAAAACCACTTAAACCCCTGTAGATTTGGAGAACCGGTCTTGAGTTTTAACTGTACTTTGACCACGGACAGATGGACAGGCAGGCAGGCAAGCAGACAGATGCTTTTAGAAGGCTAAATGCCTTCAGAGTGACACCTGCTTAAACGTTATGACGTGGAGAGAGAAACAATCTATTTTAGGCTTGCTTTTTTTATGATTAGTACTTTATTCAAGTTTTCCTTTTTTTGAAACAACAAAAGACAAAAACAAGAACACAACAAAAGCAAGAACAAAGACAGACATACAAAAACACAAAACAAGAACAAATGCAAAATAAAAGGGGCTCAAGCGCACAGGGGCGACGCAGTCCACAGTCAAACCCACACGTTATTTGATTCGATCTCCGGTGGGCATTTCTCGTTCACAAGCAAGGAATGCCTCACAGTCCCAACACGTTAAAGTGATAGTGTCCCCATTTCAGCTCCTATAGGAATCCATCCAGTTATGTAACCTGTATGAAAGTCTCTTGAAAGCGGCCAGTTGGCCTAATGCAGTAGTCCAATAAGAGAATGCTGGTGTGTACGGGGATTTCCAGTCCTTAATCAGGAGTGATAAAGATTAGGACCTTCTTCCTTTTAACAACATCATTGAAACCCTTGATATTCCAGCTCACGAGCCTCAGCCCACCTGAAGTGCCGGCCAACATAATGTCAACCAGCTATCTCTGAGGCTCAACTGCGGCTCCCTATTTGAGGCTTGCTTTACAAATATATCAGGGCTTTTCTGTTCTTTCCGTGACATCCGTTACTTTATGTGTATGAGCACGGCTCTCCATACAGGGAGATCTGTGCTGTTACCACTGTTATAATTAGTAATTCATTTTTATTCATGGTATTTTCCTAGCTTTGTTTGTTTTGTTTTGAAATGTATAAACTTATTTTGAAATGTATTATCCACAACTTTCCAACATCCCATCGTGCATTGCGCAGAAGGCGAGCGGCATTTCCGGCGTCGCAGCCGAGTGTGATCTACAAGCTCACAACGGTTGCATCTCTGACGCGACGTGAGCTTGTATGTCTGCTGTTAACCAGAAGTGTCCCGCAGATAATGCTACAGTAAAGTCTTGCGGAAACAGGTGGATACAAAATATATATATTTTGAAATGCATACTGTATGTATTTTCATATGTAGGAAAAGAAAATGGGTTTTTACTTGAGCCGTCGTGACCCATATATAAAAGAAAATGGGTCTCGGTCCACTGTTTGGGAAACCAGTGCTATATACGCATATAATCTAGTGTTCTTATTAGCAGTCAACACATCTGCATGCCGCGGCAATCACACTTTTATGATACTTATTATGCGCGTCGGGCTCATCTTCTGTGCATGACCTCATAAATCCTCGGCGCGCAGAAGGCTGACGCTCCTCTTTTCTAATGAGCGCTGCCAGTCAGATGGATGGACGCCATCCAACACATAATCAATGGCTTTGATTAGCACACACTGTCTGGACGGCTGAAGGTGACAGCTGGCTGCTTGGGAGGTGGATTTTACTTTACTGTGTTTACCTAGACAGCAATGATCCTTAAACTTTTAGAATTTCAAGCAGGGACGTGCTGGCCATTGGGAAAAGCAGGACAACTCCCGAACAGCCGGTTCATTCCCGGCCGGTCCAGGCTGGCCATTAGGAAAAAAATAAAAATAAAATGTCGGCCTTTGTTCCATTTTGGGGGCTGGGCGGCCAACGAAGTAAATCGTCACTCTCGGGCAGAAACCTTGTATCTCCAAGTTTCAAATTTGTAATTTTTTTCGCAAAGCAAAGCCCTGTTTCATCATACACAAAAACAGCAGATCTACAAGCACACAACGCCTCGAGGTGGCGTTGTGTGCTTGTAGATCGGCTGTTTTCACTAGTTTAAATCATTTTTAAAATGATAAATACAAAACAAACGGTTTTGGACCCGACAACGGCGAAATATAACTCATGTAATTGGCCCACTGGCTTGTCACTTGTCATGATCTGAAATGGCAAATCTTTGAGTAACAGCAGCGCTATAGAGAGAGATCTCTCTCTATAGCGCGCAATGAGGGCCTCTTCAACTCTGCATTTCAAATCCTTTGAAATGTATGTTATTTTTAAATGTAGGAAAAGAGTGGGAAGTTTACTCGAGTCGTGACTCGTGACCCATAAAAATTCGTCCGCGACCCACAAATGTGTCCCGACCCACTGCTTGGGAACCACAGATAATAATTAAGAGCATGAAGAATAATAACACAGCTTTGATCAAATAACCACGTTTAATCAAATAACATTTCAGTCAGATCATATCATTTAAAACATAACAATGGACTAATTATTACATTACACAACTTTCAAAAGATAAAGGCCCCTTTTTGTTCTTTTTTTTTCTGTCTTTGTTTAACCTGCTTCTGTGTGAGGATAAGAGTGGAAGAAGAAGTCACTATTTGGCAGAGGGAACGTCTAACAGATTATCACGCTCCGTGGCGAGCTAAATAAGCCGTGGAACTCCAGAGTTGTAAGAGCTATCATTCTGTTCAGCTCACCAGAGCCTGAGAGTTGATAAAAAAAAAGCATATTCATCCAAGAGTACTTCCAGGGAATTTCAATCTGTCAATTCCAATCCTTGAGCAGAGAGCACGGCACGACGATCAAAAGCTTTAAACAATTTAGACCTGGAATTATGTTATGCTTTAGCTATTGAAAAATAGCAGATATACAAGCTCACAGCGCGGCACTGAGTGCCGCACTGCGAGCTTGTAGATCTGCTATTTTTAAAAAGTCGTGAAAATGTGTGCAAATCTTTTAATATAATTATGTATTTTTTAAAGCGAATATTTGTAACTAAAATTTTGCTTCTGGGGGGTGGTCCCTGGAACTAAATATTTTGAGATGGGGGTCCTTGGTCAAATACATATCATTCTAGGGGTCCTTGACATGAAAAGGTTTGAGCACCACCGATGATAGAAACATCAGTTTTTCAAAAACCCTAGAAGGATTTATAAGACACTTATAGAATCTGTGATATTGCAATATAATGTTCACACAAATGTTCACGATTTCTCAAAAAAAGCAGATCTACAAGCTTGCAGCGCGGCACTCTGTGCACTCTGTGCCTCGCTGTGAACAATCTTTTAATAAAGCATAAAATAATGCGTAATAATGCGTTCCCGGACTTAATAGGTTAAATCTACAATATATGGGGGTTGTATAATGAATTCATATAGGCTAATATATATATGTGAATAGTTATACTTGAATCAATCTGGATGATAAGGTGGCTGGAGGGGTTTTTGTGTGTGACAGAATGGTTTCACATTACCAGTGTGAAAGCCATCTTAGTGTCCGGGTTGCTCAGTCGGTAGAGCTCCCACCTTTGGATCACATGGTCTTAGGTTCGATCCTGGGCACCGCCAACTCAGTGCATGAGTAGCACAGCTTGGGTGTCATGTGGTCAGTATTGGCAGCTGGTGGTATGGGTGTAACAATGCATTTAATAGCGATATGATATGCATCACAATACTTGGTTGACGATACGATACATTTATGATATTGATTCACCAATAGGACTCCCTAATCGTGAGATAAGCGACCATCATGTCGCAGCGTAATTTTAGGTCCAAAATGTGTTAAAAAAATCGGCCTGATGGTGGCGCTATATGGAACAGATCCATGTTGATGAGATAAGTGTAGAAATACTGTGTAGTGATTTGTGTGATTTTAGGGCAAAAACTGTAGGAGCAGTGTTCAAAAATGTGTTTTAAAAAATCAGCCTGAAGGTGGCGCTATATGGGACAGATCCATGTAGAAGACATGAGTGTAGAAATACCGTGTACCGATTTGCGTGATTTTACGGCACAAATTGTAGGATCTGTGTCCGTAAATGTGTTTTGCCACAACCGGCCTCATGGTGGCGCTAGAAGAGGGGCATGTGAGAAAAGAGGAGATCCATGTTGATGAGA
>NC_137827.1:4631233-4656233 GCF_963921795.1 Nannobrachium achirus
GGCCGGTATAAAGCAGAGTCACCAGAAATAAATCCCCATTACGTCGCCATTGTTCTTTTTGTGGATAATTTATGAGCAGTCCGTCTAGACTTCTGCTGCTGTGTTGTCCGAGCACGGCCAGCAGGCCAGCCTGCTGCACGAGGGGCAGAGACCTGTACTAGATTTATCCCTTTAAAGGCCCTTTCCCACTGGCCGTGATAACCATAAAACATATTGTTTTCAATTGAAGTGGATGGCAGAAAAACCACGATAAAGCCGTTACAATTGATGTGAACGCCGACATATCGTTATCGCCTGCGGTGGGAATGAACCTTAAGACATGAAAAATACCTAGAAATACCTAGGTTTTCTGACAAACTCATGTTTTCATATCAGTGATGCTCAACCTTTTTCAAGTCAAGGACCCCCTAGAATTATATGTACTTGACCACGGACTGCCATCTTCAAAATATTACTAATGTTCGCTTTAAAAAAAAAATATATATATATACTAAGATTTGCAAAGATTTTCAAGTTTTTTGAAAAATAGCAGATCTACAAGCTCGCAGTGCGGCACTCGGTGCTGCGCTGTGAGCTTGTATATCTGCTATTTTTTAATAGTTAAAGCACAAAATGATGTGGTTAAATAAAATCTAGAGTGACGCCGATGCGTTGCCGTGCTAAATGGGTTATAAGAGGCAGGGATGGGGTGGGGGTGTGTGTGTGTGGGGGGGGGTGGTGGTGGTTAGGGTCCGCTGCTGTTCCCGAAATTGAGGCTTTATGAAAACGCAAGGCTGCTGACCGGGTGCTTTTAGGACCACTCATCTGTGTGATAAAAGCATAGCGGGGGGGCAGTGTGATGTGTGGCTGTCCTCTATGGCCTAACAGCTAATCGATAGCGAGCGATCCTCGCGGGACCGTAAGGTGAATAACGTCTCTGTCGTGGGGAAACCTCGCGTGTCAAAACAAACACTGTTACTTTGCAGGATTGAAAACTGAATAAAAAGACGAAGGGAGCAAAAGTCGCAGATCGGCAAGCTCGCGGTTCTGCGACTTATATATCTTTTTTTTTTAAAGCGAACATTTGTAAATGAAATATTTCTCTGACGGATACGATAAGCTTCTTGCAGTGTCCAGTGCTTTGTGGATGCTTTAGCGGCCCTAATATCACGGCTCAATGCTGAGAGCATGGCTTTTTTAGCGGCCCCAACATTGTAGCTCAATGGGGAGAGCATGGCTTTTTTAGCGGCCCCAACATTGTAGCTCAATGGGGGGAGAGCGTGGCTTTTTTAGCGGCCCCAACATTGTAGCTCAATGGGGAGAGCGTGGCTTTTTTAATGGCCCCAACATTGTAGCTCAATGGGGAGAGCGTGGCTTTTTTAGCGGCCCCAACATTGTAGCTCAATGGGGGGAGAGCGTGGCTTTTTTAGCGGCCCCAACATTGTAGCTCAATGGGGAGAGCGTGGCTTTTTTAGTGGCCCCAACATTGTAGCTCAATGGGGAGAGCATGGCTTTTTTAGCGGCCCCAACATTGTAGCTCAATGGGGAGAGCATGGCTTTTTTAGCGGCCCCAACATTGTAGCTCAATGGGGGGAGAGCGTGGCTTTTTTAGCGGCCCCAACATTGTAGCTCAATGGGGAGAGCGTGGCTTTTTTAGTGGCCCCAACATTGTAGCTCAATGGGGAGAGCGTGGCTTTTTTAGCGGCCCCAACATTGTAGCTCAATGGGGAGAGCGTGGCTTTTTTCAATGCTAAGCGTTCAATGCTAAGCGTGGCTCCAACACTGGATGGAGTCTAGAGCAGCAGTCCTAGCGTCCATAGGACTTTAGCCAAAAATAGCAGATCTACAAGCTCACAACACCTGGCACTGCAAGGCGTTGTGAGATTGAGTGTTGAGGGGAAAAAGAATGTCAGGTTTATTAAGTATTGGCTGTTCAAGTGGTTAAATACGTATATCTGAAAACACAAATTGAGCTGTCAAATAATGAAACTATATAGAATCTATGACAAGGTTGTGTGCTTCATCTCTCTCTCTCAACTAAGGGGTCCTTGGCCTGAAAACGTTGAAAACCCCTGGTCTAAAGAGGGTTAAACTATTTAACTCTCAGGACTGCCAGTGTCTCCCTAAGGCTAGGGCTCCACCAAAATGACGGTGTCGTGCCGGCGTCGGACGGCGTCAAAAAATGAACCGGGGGGAATTTGAGCGTCCGACGCTGACGTTGACGTCGGCAGTGGAGCACAAGACGGTAGAGTGGAGTGGCAAGACGGTAGATTTTCAGTGGATTGTTGGCAGAACATTGAGCTATTTTTGCCATCTCCATATATGGGCATAAATGGACACAGGCAAACAGATGGTCAAAACAGGTCCTATGACAACAGCTATAATGGGGCTTGCATTAAAGGGTGGGGCATTCATTCCCTATTTACATCGTTCCCAGGTTGGCCAGGTTGCCGACTAGACGCTCGGCCGCCCGCAGCGGGAAGTGCAGTGCCCGATCCTCGACCCGACCTGATACGCGGTTTTCCGGAACCGGTGCGAAAGGTTCGGAATATCCGTATGCGGAACCGATATCTGACATCAGGGTTTTCCAGAACCGGCACTGTGTCTGCAACATAGTCTGACATAATATAGTCTGAGGCACAGACAGATACAGAGATCTCCAGAATGGGCATAAAGGGACACAGACATACAGATACAGAGATCTCCAAACATGGGCATAAAAGGGACACAGACAGATACAGAGATCTCCATATATGGGCATAAAATGGACACAGACAGACATACAGATATCTCCATATATGGGCATAAATGGACACAGGCAAATAGATGGTCAAAACGGGTCCTATGACAACAGGTAGCCTATAATGGGGTTTGCATTAAAGGGCGGGGCATTCATTCCATACTTACATCGTTCCCGAGTAGGCCGGTCCCCGACTAGACGCCCGGCCGCCCATCAGGCAGATACAGAGATCTCCATATATGGGCATAAAATGGACGCAGACAGACAGATATCTCTATATATGGGCATATATTAACACAGGCAAACAGATGGTCAAAACGGGTCCTATGACAACAGGTAGCCTATAATGGGGTTTGCATTAAAGGGCGGGGCATTCATTCCATACTTACATCGTTCCCGAGGAGGCCGGTCCCCGACTAGCCCGAAGGGCGGCCAAGCTTCTAGTTCTACATAATAGGTAATAATGCAATGACATCACAGCCCTGTACTTTATAATGAGTTGTTAAATGTAAGTAAACCATAATTTAGCAGCTTTTAACCTCGCTAAATGCTGCCTCGCCACTTGCATTCTATCAAATAATAACCCTGTAATTTGGTGACACAGTTTGAAATGCTGCACTGGACGGCACGTCTGAGGAAGCCAAAGACAGACACTTACACTGCTGTCGCCGTAGGAGTCAAGCTGTACTACTTCGGAAGGGAACCTGATGGCCCTGATCAGCTCTATGTGTCCGTCTTCAACACAGTGTCTCTGAGATGGAGGACGTTGCCCCCAGTGACGACTACAACAGGAGAACGACCTCCTGAGGTTCGCCATGGCCACACAGCTGTGATCATTGACGATATGGTGTACATCTTTGGAGGCCGCGAGCGTTACAGTAGGTACCACAGCTTGATGCAGTTTGATGTCAGAACCCACAGATGGATCAAGCCCAGGGTTTATGGGACCCTTCCAAGAGCTGAGAGGGGCCACTCCGCCTGCGTCTTGGGGAAGGTCATGTATATCTACGGAGGATTGAGCCTGCGGAACGAACCCACTGATGACGTCTACAAGCTGGACACCAGCACGATGGTCTGGTCCTTAATTAACCCCAGAGGCCCTCTGCCTGCTGCTTCAGGAGGTCACTCTGCCACCATCATCGGGACAAAGATGTTTGTATTTGGGGGCTGGACAAATTGGCACTTAAAAAACAGCATCAGAGTGTTTGACACAGAGACCAACAGCTGGCTGAACACGCCCGACGTCGACCAAAGTGTCTTTGGTCGACGTTGGCGTCACAAAGCCTTTGCCAACAATGGAAAGCTGTATCTGTTTGCTGGTGTTGGTGGCAAGAACTTATATGAGCTGTGGACATTCAATCCAGAGACTTTCTCCTGGAAGAGGATTGTGCCCAAGGGTAATGGCCCATCTTTAAGCATGCAGAGGTCGTCCTGTTGCATGGTGGGAGATCGTGTCATCATCTCCACAGCCCAGGAGATGTCCGTCTTGGATTTAAATCCCAGTCTGAAGACATTATGCAAGCTAGCAGTTATTCAGCACGGCCTGGAGCAGTCAGGACTCCCACACAACATCAGGTGGGAACTGGCAGCTATGACTAAACAAACACCAGAAATGTCCGCTCCGGTGGAGCAATAGTTCCCAGTCTTTCACATCAGTCTGTGACACCGTTTCCCACACAGCGGTGCCCTACAGATGTAACCGTTTACAACTCTCCAGTAGGGTTTTCCGACTAATCGATTTTTAATCGAAATCGGGATTTTTTCCTTTGGACGATTTAAAAAATAAGAAATCGTAAAATCGATTTCACTTTAATTAGCGTAATTCTTACTCATTGGAGCCTTGCACGGGGCAAAAAGTGCACAGCCCGGTCCTCCAAAAGCAGGACGACAAGATCCGACACCAAATTAATACTACTTTATCTCTGATGTGTAATTTCTTTGATGCACGTGCAGCGCACGTCAGACTGGGCAGGGCTCACCACATTAGATTTTGCTATTTGGCTATATAATTTTTTTTTTAAATAAAACAATAATAAAAAAAAATCATGTCCTTGCATTTTTTAAATGAAAACAACATAGTTGAAACAATGTATTATTCTTTTACCAAAAAATCGGAATCGGAATCGAAAATCGACTTTTCTGAGAAATAAATCGAGATTTTATTTTTAGGCCACATCGAACAACCCTACTCTCCAGTATTTATTACTGCACTTTTCCTGCAAATTTCCTGCAAGCGTGAGGAGAATGGAGCGTATTCTTTTTTAGAAACTCGCAAATGGCAAGAAACCACTCCATTCCCATTGAAAAGCAGAATCCACCTTATAGGTAGATTTAAACCTCGGAGTCAGAGAAGGTCATAAAAATAGCAAAAGAAATAGCTGATCTACAAGCTCAATGTTCTGCAAATCCCCTGAAAATCTACTGTCTTGCTAATTAGTCGGGTGGCGTTAGGGATATTTCGCGCTATATTAGTCTAAAAGCGCCAAACTTTGCACAGATGTAGCCCAGGGCTTGCTCTAATGATTTAGCTAGGGCGCCCAAGTCGGCGACCTTCGGGGTTGCCACAGTAGCCAAATCAAGTTGGGCTCCCATCGACTTTCTATACAGGAGGAAAACAATTGGGCGGTCGTGTGTGATGTGATGTGATCAAATCAAATCTACTTGTATAGCACTTTTAAAAACAACTCTCATTGTACCAAAAGTGCTTCACAGGTCAAAAATGCATCATTACAAACAATCATAAATGAAAATAAAAGTAAAATTGACAACGTACAACCATAGTACGTCATCAAACGACAAAGTCGACTTCAACTCGACTGAGTCGACTTGCAGAAATCACAGGTCTGCACAATGGACTGCCCGTGTGTCCGTGCGTGTCTTAAGTTGTTGCTGTACATCCCCGCCCCTCTCTGCCACCCATGGGGCTTTCTGTCTGATCAGCCAATATCCTGTTTTTTATCCTGCCTCTGACGCTGTCCGCTGATAGATAATCAATAGAATGATTGACAGTGATGGCGGCAGAAAGGTTAGGATGGCGTCGGGCTGTCAGCGCTGCTGCTGCTTCATGCTTTTATTATTTTATTGAGGGTAATTTAGGGATACGAAGACGATACGACCGTCATCAACACAAAGCCGTTGTTATAGCAGGGCAGGAGACAGGCTCCTCCAGCACCCCAACAACACTTTTTCGATGTGGTGTCGACTTGTAGGACTTGTGATTTTTGCAAGTCGACTCGATTCTGTAAAAAGTTGAGTTGAAGTCGACTTTATCGTTTGATGACGTCATCACTTCACACACGACCCCCCAATTATTTTGGGGGGTCCCCAGATGATTAGCTTAATGTGAAAAAGTGTAAAACTGCAAAACAAACTAACATAAAGTTTAAGTGTATAGAGGGTATCTTCACATTTCTAAAGTGCCAATTTAAGGACTTTTTAATACCTCTAAAATGGTAAATTAAACATTGTCCAAATTGTCAAATATTAGGCGTTACGCCACACCTCCAGTATTCACTTGATTAGGCTTAGTTCAGTGTGGTATCAAGCACCGAAAATAGCCAACCAAATATATTTCACCAAAAGGCACTTTTTGAGATTTCAGCCCCTGCAAATACTTTTTTTTTTTAATTTTCTCTGGTGGGAGTCGACTTGTGTAATGAAGTCGACTCAGTCGACTTGTCGACTTTTTCGTTAATGCCGTTGTGTCTAGTTATGATTTATTCTTGTTGCCGTGGTCAACTAATGTCCCATGGGGTACATGTTTTATGATTTCTTGCACCCACCCTTTCACTTACTATACGGGGGAAAAAAATCTTTAAGTAGCGTGTGAGGGGTCTAACTATAGGCAGATTTGGTGTGTCAAATCTGCAACACAATTTTATACAATACGTAGTGGGGGTTCCCTGCTTCATCTCGCTCTCAGCTAAGGGGTCCTTGGCATGAAAACGCTGAAGACCGGTCCCTGCTTTCCAATATGGCTGCTGTGTGCATAGAGCTCACGCTCGACAAAGCGGAGCAACGATGGAACAGGAGATAAAGGAGCGCCGTGTGGGTCTGTGACTCTGAGGAACTGAAAACGCTGCTTCTGTGTGTGGAGGGAGAGTTGAACCAGAGGACAGAGACGTAGTTAAGTTCCTTATACTTAGTAGAATCCATGTAACAGGTTGCTTGAGGTGAGACTTCAAAACGGCCGATCCGTTGGGCTGAGCATAGTTAAAAGCCTTTTGTATCGAGCCGCATAGAGAGAGATTAAACAGAGCCTGGTGAAGGCTTTGTGAGCTGAAATGCGTCGGTCACCTGGTGCGTCTCTCATTAATCTTCGCCCACGGCTCGATAATGAGGGCTTTTAACTTCTTCCACTGCATCAGAGAGTACGCCTTGGACCATTTCTTTTTAAAGTTAACATTGAAAAACCTGTTGATCTCTAAAATAAAATAAACTTGCATTCTTCATTCTTCATACAAATCAAGCATGTGCACGCACAGACATCAAAGGGGGCTTGAGCCCCTGCCCTTTTATCTGTCTGTAGAAAGTGCCCTCTCCAGACCATGAATGCAGTTTGTACTATGGTGAAAGAAAGGCAAATGCCCCTCTTTCCATGCCATACCTGAAGGCAGCGTTCAAGAGAACTGCCTTGTCCAAACTCTCCTGAACTTGAATGCAGCGTCTTATGTTGAAAGAATTGCCCTCTCTGTGTAGAAATCCATGCCGTTATGCCACATCCCCAGAATTGACTTGATTATGCTTAGTTCAGTGTGGTGTCAAGCACTGAAAATAGCAGACCTCCAATATCATATCATATGTGACCGAGGCTGGAGAAAAGGTCCATATGTAGGCATTGGTCTTTTCACAGCTTTTTGCAGATCATGAAAGTACAGAATATACGCTTTCAAATGACGTGTCATTCATTGCAACCGGAATATATCTGAAGAAGATATGCTTATTTGAATGTAGTTAAACCTCGAACCAAGAATCTGAGTAAAGGCCTCTCAAAGTTTGTCACACTACTGGCAGTCAGGTAAGGGGTGTGAACAATGGATTGTTAACTCCACCCCTCACCCGTCCTAAGCTATTGGTGGTGCTCTGCAGCTGAAACCTGAGAACAACATCATATCATATCATATCATATCATATCATATCATATCATATCATATCATATCAAAGGCCCTTTTTAGAAATGTCAGCCCCTGCCTCTCTAATATTCTCTGCACGTCCCTGCTTCTCCAGACCGGTCTGAATTCACATATCATGCGTCTTCTGCAGTCCTGGCAAGGCCGCCCATTGGGAGAGAAGTAACAGGCTCTTGCCTGCGGCGCCACGTCTCCAAGGGCACCGCGCCGATATGTAACCTCTATGAAATGTAATAATTGCCTTAATCATGCAGACTCATTCATACTGCTCTGATGTTCTCCTGTGAAATGGCGCCCCCCTAAGGTAGCATTTTTCTATAAGACACACCATGACATGTGACAGTGACAGTGTAAAAGCATGCAACCTAACATGACTGCCAGTGGAGAAGCACAAAGTTTGGATGTTACACAGACTGTCCCTGTCAGAACGTCCATACAACTCAAAGGTGAGACCTTGTGTGCTTGAGACTTCTGTGGCATGAGCAGGGGGTCCTTGAGGGAGTTCTGTAGTGGAAATTATTTATACCACTGTCAATATGTAATCTTGTGTATTTCCTAACTTACTGTAAACTATATTAGATTAGTCACCTTCCACATAAGACTAACTCGACAGCAGCTGTGATACGAACAGCTGCCAAATGCTGACTGGCTCCTACTTTACCAATCCATATATGGAAGACTCTTCACAATAGAATTGTATCTTTAGATACTGTCTAGTAGACACTCCTTCGCCTATTCTTGTCCAAACTGTCCTGTAGGCCTATAAATAAGACACTGCCCGGAGAACGGGAGGACACTAAGCATGCGTGTACCTCAGAGCTCTTAACTTTGTTGTTAAATAAATATATTGTATTCATTGTCACTCTACCTTGTGGACATTCAATTTCTATATTATATACTATAGTATGATCTGAAAATGCTACAACAGTTCCAGGGGGTCCCCAGCTAAATTATAGGAACCAAATGGACCCTAATATTGGTATGTAACTCAGAGAGTGTACTAATGGAACCAAATGGACCCTAATATGGGTATGTAACTCAGAGAGTGTACTGATGGAACTATTGCCAAATGGACCCTAATATGGTTATGTAACTCTGAATGCCAATCTGGCCTGGGGCTCTAAATAGGCCAGGACCTGCACTGAGTCCCGGTCTGACCCCAGGCGCTGCATGGGTGGCAGTTTGGCAGAAACCAAAACAGTGGAAGAGCTAATCGGCGTCTGTATCTATTGACCGGAGTCCGTCAGGGCTCTATACTAGTGTGTATATATATTATTGTTTTCTGTTGTTGAGGGGACAGCTCTTGCAGAAAATAGCAACTGTTAGGCCAGCGCCGTCACTCCAGCACCCCCCAGGGGTTCCTTAAACTTTTCCCCCTCCAGTGTTTTCCTGCGTTCTCACCTGATTCCTCCTGACTTTTGATTATTGACTGGACTCCTCCTGGGCACAGCTGCTGCTGTTTTGAACTGATTGTGTGCCTTTATATTGGTTGCTGCTTCATCTCTCTCTCTAACTGAGGGGTCCTTGGCCTGAAAACATTGAAGACCCCTGCTGTATTATAGGTACATTACTGTATTATAGGTACATCTTGCAGCCCTGCCAGCAGTACTCCTCCATGTTGTTTTCCTGGGAGCTCCTCTCCTCTTAACACATCATCAATACCTGGGCAGACAGGAACAAGCTCCTGCATGTCAGATGTTGTGCTGTTAGCTGTTCCCAGCGTCATGTCAGCTGTCAGGCCGCGGAGCATCTCCCATGTAGCAGGTCACGCTAGGGCCTTGTTTTTGTTTTGTTCTTTATACATGTAAGAAGCCCCTTGCAGCCAAACAGTTCTGTCTCATCATTCTGTGCTATTACTGTGGTTGCAACACACCATGCAATGCTTTGACGGACACTTAACGTGTGTGTGTGTGTGTGTGTGTGTGTGTGTGTGTGTGTGTGTGTGTGTGTGTGTGTGTGTGCGTGTGCGTGTGTGTTGAGAAATAATGTATGTACAGGCTCTGATGCTGCGTGACAGCGTGTCTTGGGTTCATGTATTAAAAAAGAGAGAAATAAATGTTATGAGCACCCTTGTTGTGGGTTCGCCTGAAAGGCAAAAACACTATGTTATCCTCATTATTTATAGAGTGAGTTCTGCCACATATTTGTGCCGCAGACAGTACAAAGGCAGGGCCCTTAGCCAATGAGGCGCAATTGGTGGAAACAAATCTGGGAGTGGTGTTAGCTGGAGTATTGGTTGAGCTTCACATGACAGTTAGCACGCTGCAGAATATAGTCACGTTGGCAAACATAAGAAATCAAGAACAATTTATTTGATTAGGAGTTTTTATTTTAGTTGTTGTGTTCTTATCCTCATTATTGTGGGCTCGCCTGAAAGGCGAGAACACTATGTTATCTTCATTATTTATATATATAGTGAGTTCCGTCGCAGACAGTATAAAAGCTTCATGACAGTTGGCACGCTGCAGAATTATAGTCACGAGCGAGCCCACACTGTTTCGTAGGAACAGGATTTTTGAAGCCGTGAAAGCCGCTTCCAAGGAGTGGCTTTGTTTGTCCCGTTCATATCTGTCCGTAAATGTGTGTCCCATGTGTGTCCCCTCATGTCCATATATGGTCATTTCAGTCCAGAATGAACAGGTTTTATCTGTCCCATACGTCCAGAATATATGTGTGTAGTGTCCGTCCCGGTCTGATGATTGGATGATTAGAAATGTCCAATGAGACCATACTTTGAGGATTGGTCAAGCTTCACATGACAATTCGGCCCTCCAGATAAATTCATTCATTCATTCATTCAGAATTCTGATTCTGAAGCTCTAGAACACATAGAATAAAGGTTCACCACTTCACTTCGAACCGAATGTATATAACTAGACCAGGTCAACCTGGTTGTGCCAGACCCCCTGTCTGTCATCATCATTTATGACATCATGCCTAGGCATGTCATCATCATGTCATCATCATATATACCCTTTATATAGAAAACCCGGACCGACAGACATTTGCTTATGTAGGCCCTACCCATTTCATGGGTCTGGCAAAGAGTTCATAGCTCTAGAACACTAATATATTCAGTAGTCCTCATATAGTCAAGCTTCACATGACAATTTGGCTCTCCAGACAATTTTATACTCAGATTCATCGCTTCACTTCGAACCGATGTTTGATTTTTAATTTTATTTGCAAGTTGCAACGAGGTGCACAAAGGGTTGTTGGGCCCAGAAGTAGGGTTTTGATAGTAACTTGCGACCTGACTGTCGCAACAATAGGCCTATAGTTATTTAACACAGTTAGTGAACAAACACTCTATAGCCATGATTACTGTCAATATAGAGCTATTTAACACTGCTACTGAAATGATTACTATTATCACATGGAGCTATTTAACACTGTTACTGAACAAACACTCCAGTCTATGGCAACGAGTGCCATTAGCATATGGAGCTATTTAACAGGTATTGTAAGAAAGAAAAACAGATCAGTCAGCCTATCTCAGCGCGGCCTGCAGCAGCAGTATTGTCTCATCAGTCTGTGCAGAGGATCAATGCGCTGGTAGCTGCTCTGTGCGGCGCTATTGGAAAGCTGGGCTTTTGTGTGCTCATTAAACGGCTGCTTGATCGCTCTGGTCCCACTGATCTTTATTCCCCATGGGAGGGTGGAGGGGGTCCCTCCCTCCCTCCCTCCTCCAGCTGATAGTGAGAGATAGTCGTCCCTCAGAGTGCTGTTCTCTTCTCTCACCGACTGCATCTATAAGGGCAGCGATTCACCAACCTGTGGCCCAAGAGGCGACTGCATGCAGACTCAGAGGCCCCCCAATAATTGGCAAAACACTACAGTTTTAATGATATCTATCTATCTATCTATCTATCTATCTATCTATCTATCTATCAATAAGACTCCCTAAATCGTGAGATAAGCGACCGTCAGGTCGCATGTAAAAATCAGCCTGATGGTGGCGCTAAATGTGACAGATCCATGTTGATGACATGACTGTAGACATACTGTGTACTGCTTTGTGTGATTTTAGGGCAAAATCTGAAGGAGCAGTGTCCAAAAATGTGTTAAAAAAAATCGGCCTGATGGTGGCGCTAAATGTGACAGATCCATGTTGATGAGATGAGTGTAGACATACTGTGTACCGATTTGCGTGATTTTAGGGCAAAATTAGTAGGAGCAGTGTCCAAAAATGTGTTTTGCAAGAATCCGCCTCATGGTGGCGCTAGAAGAGGGCCATGTGAGAAATGAGGGATGGAAGTAGTGGTTTGGCAGCCAAGGAGTGTGTGTGCAATGTCTGGCATGGATCGGGGCAACGGTGGCGGAGATATGAGAGGGGCAAAAGTGTGACGTGTGACTGACAGCCGGTGGAGGTTTTGATAGTAATTGCGACCTGACGGCTATCTATAAATTAGCCAAATCTCTGTGTGCATGTGTTCTTGTGTTTATGCCCATAGCCAATCAGAGAGGGGCCGTTTATGCCTGTCTCTGTGATTGGTCAAGCTTCACATGACCTCATAATATCAAGGCATACTGTCTGTAAGGCTGCATACAGACGCATTTATCCATATTCATGAATAGGAGCTCTCTGGGCGCGAGCGGCCCGAGATCGGACGGTATAACGGCGGTAAGGATCTGGTATAACATAAATGTAAAAAGAAAATAGTGGATCTGCTAGAGAAAAGCAGCGAAAAGCTAGAGATGTGTTCTTTGTTTTCTGTTCTTTTATTCTCTTTGAGAGGAACGTGTGGTTGTGATGATCTAGGAGTGGAAATCACCGTTGTCGGCTGGAAACCTTGTATGTCCAAAACCGCTCGTTTTGTATTTACCGTTTTTATGAATGACTTAAAATAGTGAAAACAGCAGATCTACAAGCACACAACGCCTCGCGGTTTCGCTAGTTTTGTATCACAGTCTTGTAGGCTACCATGAAGCAGAGCTTCACTTTACAAACTATGGAATAAACTTTGCACTCAGAACTACAGACTTTAGGTTCCGCCGTGGACTGAAGACTCACCTCTTCAGACTCCACCTAAACCCATAGCACTACTGTAACACTCCCCTTCCCTCAATGACCATTCATGAAGCTAGATAGCATTTTCAGGTTTTATATTTATTATTATTATTATTATTATTTTACTGATTAGGTGCGTGGTCTACCTATGTTATTGTTTTTCTAGATTGATGCGTTTGCTGTATTGTTGTTGATGTACTGACATATCTTGCTTATTGTGTTGATCTATTACCTGCTTATTGTAAGTCGCTTTGTAAAGATGTGCCGATTGATTGGTGAGTCATCACGATCGGACGATAATGCATCTATCGGCTTTGATCGGTATCGGTTTTGCCTCTAACGGCTTTGCCGATCTAAAAGCTAGATAAGCTATTTTCACAAATTCATGTGGGACTGAATGTAACCTCAGCTTCAACTCCTACAAGTTGAATTGGATACTAAAGGACCTCAGCCTGCAATCTCCTAATGTTTATACTTAATATACAATGTCAATGTTTTGTAAGAAGAATCATTAAATATATAAATGCTGCTACAGTAACACATTAAATAGAAGAATTTATGGATTTGACGCTGTGATCGGGAATATCGGTCAGCAAGAGCCGTTGGCCGCCGCGTCCACGTCCATGGACGCGGCCGTGGACGCGTCCATGGACGCGGACGCGAAAAAAACGTCCGTGGACGCGAGGCCGCGTCCACGGACGCAAACGGCCGGCCGTCCCGGCCGTGGACGCGGCCGTGGACGAGGCCGTGGACACAGACGGCCGGGGACGCGGCCGTGGACGAGGCCGCGGACGTGGACGCAAACGGCCGGCCGTGGACGAGTCCATGGACGAGGCCGCGAAAAAAGGGCAGCGAAAAAAAAAAAAAAAGGTGTCTATTGTATGTATTTTTTGATGGAGAATTCAAATATGACCTTCTTTTTTGCATAGGACAACTCTAACCTGCATCAATTGGTATTTTATAATTGCCAATTGTACCCTATCCATCTGAAAAACAAATTGGATGTCTATTGTATGTATTTTTTGATGGAGAATTCAAATATTACCTTCTTTTTGGGATAGGACAACTCTAACCTGCATCAATTGGTATTTTATAATTGCCAATTGTACCCTATCCATCTCAAAAACAAATTGGATGTCTATTGTATGTATTTTTTGATGGGGAATTCAAATGTTACCTTCTTTTTTAGATAGGACAACTCTAACCTGCATCAATTGGTGCATCAACCTACTATCTATCTATCTATCTATCTATCTATCTATCTATCTATCTATCCATCTATCCATCTATCTATCCATCTATTTATTTATACTTCACCTTTAGTCCAGAAGAGAGTTCAGCATCAGGAACTTGCACACATGTAACTGTGTCATGACTGTGTCATGGAGCTAAAACAGGGCTATGTTAAATACTCAAAATGACTCTGATGGACCAATCAGGGTGGTGGTGGGGGGAGGGATCAACAATAGACAGAAACTGGATAATGCTTTGTTAACTGTCCCACCTAAGTCCCTGCTAGTCTGAACAAACATCACCTTCCCTCTCATAACACTACTACTACTACATTTATATAAAGCTGCTCTTGCATTTGAATTCAAGTCTGACACAAGTTAAGGTTAACTTAGGTAGTATTTCATTTTGCTGGCTTTTAGGGTCTGTGTGTGAGTGTGTAGGCTCACAAATTATTATAATTGTCATTAAGTGACTCTATCTATCTATCTATCTATCTATCTATCTATCTATCTATCTATCTATCTATCCATCTATCCATCTATCCATCTATTTATTTATACTTACTGTTTACATTTTCTATAAATATTTATTTCTATATAAAACTCAGTTGTGTGGAGTTATTGTGTGCCTTTTCTTGTAGCTAAAGAGTCCATTTGTTCACTAGACATTAAGTCAAGGTTACTATTTTGAGTTGAAGCTAAGTGTTTTATTGCTTTGTGGTTTAACATGATTTAAAAGGCAAATTCATTGTTATGGTTACTTTAGAAGACTGCTTTTGCATTCATGAGTTAAAAAGAGAGCCAAGCTAATTTAAAGAGTTAAGTTAAAGGAACACAAAACATGACCTAACTCGCTGCCATTGGACAGACAGTTACAACATAGGCCTACTCTTATCTTTCACAGAACAGACAATTATCATTTGTTTTATCTATTTGAGACTATGTAGCTGCTCTATGGGAAATAGAGCATTATATCAGCCTATTCAATTGATAATGACCAATGGGTGCCAGTTTCTAAGTAGTTAACCATATTAACATAACAATATATGTGGCCTAGACATGGATATTGCCCAATCAACTCGTAATCTACAGAAATGTCCACCACATCACACAGTATAAAACTTAGTAGGCTCAGTGGATTCACCTATGTTAAATCATGTCAGGTTAGTTTGGTTCAAGGTTCAAGTATAATAATTTATGAGACAAAAATGTAAACAGCACAAATGTACAATCACATCTCGGCTAGAATGATAACATAAAGTCCTGACTACTCCTTGTTATTGTGGTCCTAAATACTACAATGATTAGTTTGGATGCATTGCTTCTATCATGTCCAATTAAAAATAAATACATTACATACATACAGAAATCTGCCTTCTCCTGTATTGTATTAGTGACATTCATTATAAATAGTAAAATAACAGGACAGAGCAAAAAAGGCCTCTGTTGTGTCTTTATCTGATCACATGCAATCAGACACTCACACTGCACAGCAATATATAAACTTTATTACAGGCTCAAGGCCCACAGGGTAAGAAGACAATACATTACAAAGATAATAATAAAAAAAAAACAACAACAGAGAGTACATTCACAAAGCCCCACCGGAGCTAAAGAGGCACTCATGCCAGTGTCCTCTAACGGTAGACGTGTACCTGACAGAGCTTTCCCCACATTGGTTACAGATATAAGGTTTCTCTCCGGTGTGAATTTGTTGGTGTATTTTGATATGTTCCAGTCTAGGAAAGCTCTTTCCACACTGGTCACAGCAATAAGGTTTCTTTCCAGTGTGATTTTTCTGGTGTGCTTTGAGATGATGCATATCACTGAACCTTTTCTCACACTGGACACAGCAGTATATGGCTTCTCACCAGTGTGGATTTTCAGGTGTCTTTTCAGAGCCGTCTTCAGAGTGAACCTTTTCCCACATTGGTGACAGCAGTAAGGTCTCTCTCAAGTGTGAATCTTCTTGTGTTGTACGAGGCTAGATTTTACAGTGAAACGTTTGCCACAGTGTTCACAGCAGTAAGGCTTTTCTTCGGTGTGAAATCTCTGGTGTACTTTCAGAGCAGCCATTAAACTGAACTTTTCCCCACATTGGACACAGCTGTATGGTTTCTCTCCTGTGTGAATTCGTTCATGTATTTTGAGATAAGACAATCGAGTAAAGCTTTTCCCACACTGGTCACAGCAATAGGGCTTCTCTCTAGTGTGAATTCTCTGGTGTTCTTTTAAAATCCCCTTTTGAACAAATCTTTTCCCACACTGGTCACAACAATAAGGTTTCTCTCCAGTATGTGAACGCTTATGATCTTTTAATTGTCCAGACCGAGCAAAATACTTCCCACATTGTTCACAGCTGAATGGCTTCACTCCGGTATGAATTCTCTGGTCTACTTTGAGATAATAAATTGAGCTGAAGGCTTTTTCCACATTGGTCACAACAGCACTGTCTTGGTTTAACTGAGGACAGCACAGGACAGGGAGAGAAAACACACACCTGATAAGAGCCAGATTCACACATTGATCAGCATTTAAGTAACATCATCATTATTATTGTTGAGTCTGAAAAGAACAATACAATGTGATAGATCTTTACACATCTGACCCATAACATTATTAGCAATTCACATGGTTACTATAATAGGTGAGTCATTAATTCTTTCTCTTACTAAGTGTAACATCCCAGTTCTTAATTTTATATTATTTGGAAAGGGTTAGCAAAATGTTTGCCATAAATTCAATGCTGAGTTGCATTTGTTTTCCTACATTTTCCCCTTCAATGTATTATTACAATGTATTTACTATTTCTTACTTAGGTCTACTTAACTTTGTATTTTTACATTATTATATTGATCAACATTAACACATAGTGTGTGTTAGGTTAGGTTAGTTGCAGAGTGTCCACAACTGTCCAGAATACACTGTACATAATAGACTCCAGACTTCAAGTGAAGATGAAATCTCTAGACGGCACCAGCGGCAATTCTGATGAACGGGTGGAACCCAAAGACCATCAAGATCTCTGTAAGTCACAGACTGAGTAAGTCTCCAGATAAACTCACACACATCAAAGTGTTTAAACATTACTTTTATCATTCATGACATAATATCATGTTACTGTTACCTACATGCCTTTATATGGGGAGAACCAAGCAACTTTGACCCAGTTATGATTTTGCTTTTAATAGAAAGGAATCCCTTACATTGTTGTATGTTGAATTACTTTCTGATCTGTTTGTGTTCATTATAACAGCCACAGGAAAGATACATTGTTTCAGATTGTTCCAGAGACTGATGACAGACCCTGGATGTAGCTCTGTCAGGTACACGTCTACCATTAGTGGACACTGGCATGAGTGGCATGAGTGCCTCTTTAGCTCCGGTGGGGCTTTGTGAATGTACTCTCTGTTGTTGTTTTTTTAAATTATTATCTTTGTAATGTATTGTCTTCTTACCCTGTGGGCCTTGAGCCTGTAATAAAGTTTATATATTGCTGTGCAGTGTGAGTGTCTGATTGCATGTGATCAGATAAAGACACAACAGAGGCCTTTTTTGCTCTGTCCTGTTATTTTACTATTTATAATGAATGTCACTAATACAATACAGGAGAAGGCAGATTTCTGTATGTATGTAATGTATTTATTTTTAATTGGACATGATAGAAGCAATGCATCCAAACTAATCATTGTAGTATTTAGGACCACAATAACAAGGAGTAGTCAGGACTTTATGTTATCATTCTAGCCGAGATGTGATTGTACATTTGTGCTGTTTACATTTTTGTCTCATAAATGATTATACTTGAACCTTGAACCAAACTAACCTGACATGATTTAACATAGGTGAATCCACTGAGCCTACTAAGTTTTATACTGTGTGATGTGGTGGACATTTCTGTAGATTACGAGTTGATTGGGCAATATCCATGTCTAGGCCACATATATTGTTATGTTAATATGGTTAACTACTTAGAAACTGGCACCCATTGGTCATTATCAATTGAATAGGCTGATATAATGCTCTATTTCCCATAGAGCAGCTACATAGTCTCAAATAGATAAATGATAATTGTCTGTTCTGTGAAAGATAAGAGTAGGCCTATGTTGTAACTGTCTGTCCAATGGCAGCGAGTTAGGTCATGTTTTGTGTTCCTTTAACTTAACTCTTTAAATTAGCTTGGCTCTCTTTTTAACTCATGAATGCAAAAGCAGTCTTCTAAAGTAACCATAACAATGAATTTGCCTTTTAAATCATGTTAAACCACAAAGCAATAAAACACTTAGCTTCAACTCAAAATAGTAACCTTGACTTAATGTCTAGTGAACAAATGGACTCTTTAGCTACAAGAAAAGGCACACAATAACTCCACACAACTGAGTTTTATATAGAAATAAATATTTATAGAAAATGTAAACAGTAAGTATAAATAAATAGATGGATAGATGGATAGATGGATAGATAGATAGATAGATAGATAGATAGATAGATAGATAGATAGAGTCACTTAATGACAATTATAATAATTTGTGAGCCTACACACTCACACACAGACCCTAAAAGCCAGCAAAATGAAATACTACCTAAGTTAACCTTAACTTGTGTCAGACTTGAATTCAAATGCAAGAGCAGCTTTATATAAATGTAGTAGTAGTAGTGTTATGAGAGGGAAGGTGATGTTTGTTCAGACTAGCAGGGACTTAGGTGGGACAGTTAACAAAGCATTATCCAGTTTCTGTCTATTGTTGATCCCTCCCCCCACCACCACCCTGATTGGTCCATCAGAGTCATTTTGAGTATTTAACATAGCCCTGTTTTAGCTCCATGACACAGTCATGACACAGTTCCATGTGTGCAAGTTCCTGATGCTGAACTCTCTTCTGGACTAAAGGTGAAGTATAAATAAATAGATGGATAGATGGATAGATAGATAGATAGATAGATAGATAGATAGTAGGTTGATGCACCAATTGATGCAGGTTAGAGTTGTCCTATCTAGAAAAGAAGGTAACGTTTGAATTCCCCATCAAAAAATACATACAATAGACATCCAATTTGTTTTTGAGACGGATAGGGTACAATTGGCAATTATAAAATACCAATTGATGCAGGTTAGAGTTGTCCTATTCCAAAAAGAAGGTAATATTTGAATTCTCCATCAAAAAATACATACAATAGACATCCAATTTGTTTTTGAGATGGATAGGGTACAATTGGCAATTATAAAATACCAATTGATGCAGGTTAGAGTTGTCCTATTCCAAAAAGAAGGTAATATTTGAATTCTCCATCAAAAAATACATACAATAGACATCCAATTTGTTTTTCAGATGGATAGGGTACAATTGGCAATTATAAAATACCAATTGATGCAGGTTAGAGTTGTCCTATGCAAAAAAGAAGGTCATATTTGAATTCTCCATCAAAAAATACATACAATAGACACCTTTTTTTTCTTTTTTCGCTGCCTTTTTTTCGCGGCCTCGTCCATGGACTCGTCCACGGCCGGCCGTTTGCGTCCACGTCCGCGGCCTCGTCCACGGCCGCGTCCCCGGCCGTCTGCGTCCACGGCAGCGTCCACGGCCGCGTCCACGGCCGGGACGGCCGGCCGTTTGCGTCCGTGGACGCGGCCTCGCGTCCACGGACGTTTTTTTCGCGTCCGCGTCCATGGACGCGTCCACGGCCGCGTCCATGGACGTGGACGCGGCGGCCAGCGGCTGTCTCTCATATCGGTATCAGCAGATACTGATTCCAGTTGATCGGTGATCGGTATCGGTCCCAAAAATCGCAATTGGAGCATCTCTATCGCTTTGGATTAAAAGTGTCTGCTAAATGCCTAAATTGTAAATTGTAAATTGTACGAAAAAAAACATACACATTTGAAATAGGAGGTTTCTTCCCGACAGTGACAGGTGTTGTGTTGTTGCTCAGGGACACAGCGGGGGCAGGCGGGGCGATGGACCCGGCAACCTCCTGACTCCCCCAGACGGACTCTCTAACCCCAGTGCTCTGCTCTGCTCCGCGTCGCGCGGCCTGCAAGATTCATTAGCGTGTTGGATTACCTCCTCCGTCAAGCTGTTGGTAAATTAATGGCACACACAGCTTACAGGCTTGCTTGAACAGCTGACATACTGCAGTGTGCTGCTGTGTCCTAGTGAACGGGCTAAAACACACCCCAGACCATCCTTTAAACCAGTGGTTCTCAACCTTTTCAGGCCGCGACCCCCAACAAAATAATTTCAACTGGAGGACCCCCCCCCCCCCCCCACACACCCTGACAAGCACTTGGAATTGAAGGAGTTGGTTTGACTCCATCTCTTCCCTTGTGAAAAATAGCAGATCTACATGCTCACAACGCCTCGTGTTGCGAGCCGTTGTGAGCATGTAGATTTACCTTTTTCACAATTTCGGCATCTGATATTTGACAATTTGGCCAATGTTTGACTAAAAAGGTCTTTAAAGTCCTTAAAGTGTCACTTTAGAAATGTGCAGATACCCTCTATACACTTAAACATTAAGTTGGTCTGTTTACTGTTGGGTGAGAAAACAATGTTAACATTTAGCTAAACATCTGGGGACCCCCCAAAATAATTTGGGGACCACTCTGGCGGTCCCGACCCACTGCTTTAACCACTAAAGCCCTGTTGACATGACATGCCCAAAATAGGGATGCCAGGTTTAGTTATATTAGTATACAGTATATATATAATATAATAGAAGTCTGCACAGTGATTTAGTAAGAAGCTCTCATGCAGCCAAGGCTTTGTATTGTAGATGTATTACAACGTTTAGACACAAGGTCTTCTTCACAATGACTCATAGGACCACAACAACCTCCTTATGAATGGTAACACCTCAGACCGGGTGTTCACAAAATATATCTGCCCTCCATGCGCTGTAATAACTTAACTATACGTCCAAAACCGTTGTTTTGTAAAAAAAAAATGTCCAAAACCGTTGTTTTGTGGAAAATAGCTGACTTAATAGCTCACACTGAATCACAATTCAACGATTTCTGAGCTAGTAGATCAGCTTTTTTCCACTACTATTGTACAGTATGAAGCAAGGAAATTAATAATTTACGCGAAAGCATACAAATGTCTGCCAGACAGTAATGATATGAGCAGAGGTTTCAAAGCTCAGCCTGACAACTCATAGATTGATGGTACAAGGCAGCAGGCAGCAGCAGTGTGTTATGGATGCACAGGGACGTGCTGGGCCCCTGATTTAGCCCGGGAAAAAGAGTTGGAGAGGCCCTCATTGCGCGCTATAGAGAGAGATCTCTCTCTATAGCGCTGCTGCTACTCAAAGATTTGCCATTTCAGATCATGACAAGTGACAAGCCAGTGGGCCTACACAAGTTATATTTCGTCGTTGTCGGGTGGAAACCTTGTATGTCCAAAACCGTTTGTTTTGTATTTATCATTTAAAAAATGATTTAAACTAGTGAAAACAGCCGATCTACAAGCACTTGTGCTTGTAGATCTGCTGTTTTCACTACTTTTGTGCGACGGCCTTGTATGATGAAGCAGGGCTTTGCTTTGCCAAAAAATGTACACATTTGAAACTTGGAGTTACGAGGTTTCTGCCCGACAGTGACGATTTACTTTGTTGGCCGCTCAGCCCCCAAAATGGAACGAAGGCCGACATTTTATCTTAATTTCTTTCCTAACGGCCGGCCTGGACTGGCCCGGGAATGAACCGGCCGTTCGGGAGTTGTCCCGCTTTTCCCAATGGCCAGCACGTCCCTGTGGATGCACAACACTCCCATAGACACACATAGTCGTCTCTGTAGGGTGGAAACCGCATATGTCCGACACACTCACTTTTCAGGATTCAAATTCAAAAACAGCTAAAGAAGCAGATCTTCAAGCCCAAAGCGCATTGCTTCACGTCGCATTTTGAACTTGTAGATTTGCTACTTTCGATGGTTTTGTGTGACACTGTAGGGTGTTAAAGGAGTAGTTCACCCCCAAAATGACTTTTTGTTCTCCTATTGATTACTCACGCCATAGAGACTTGAGTTCAGTCATATTTGTGGGTGTTTGTTGCATTCCTAAGACAATAATTTGATCACAATAAATGTACCCTCATTGATTCCGGATGGGGACCCACATGCATTTGGATCAACATCCGGAATAATGGAGGTAAATTTACTACAATCACATTTTTGTCTTAGGAATGCGACAAAAGTCTCCATGGTGCGAGTAATCAATAGTATGGGGGTGTGAGTATATCAATTTCGGGGGTGAACTAGTCCTTTAATTTACGACACAAAAGACGCAAACAGTTCAAATGTGGTGATCCTGTAAGATGTTTCTGCCTGATGACATTAGCGACTTTAAGCTAGATGATGTTCAGGACGGCAACGCCAGGCGGACTACGGCTGCTATGACGTAATCGCCGTAGCGCTCAAAATGGTTAAGCAAAGCCTCGGCGGAGACGGGTTCCCACCCCTTTCACTGAACGCTTTGGTTCCCATGGCGACGCGTACACGCAGCAGACGGAGTAGGCGCTACGTGGGAAGGGACCTCCTGCCGTAGTAGAGACGGCTGCGGCGACGGCAGGTTTATCTATCGAGCGCGGATCATTTCCGGTTACCGTTGTCATCTGCCGTTGCCGTAGCGTTGCTTAAGGTCGCTAGTGATAGATCTATGCATCCTCCAGTGTGTTTTGTCTCTGTCAGAATATGGAACTTGGAGAAGGTTTGCTGCAGTGTGTTCTGTCTCTGTGAGGATGGATGGGGTTCTGCATGCGTGTGATTCCAGGTACAAGGTGCTTCTGGGTAGTGGATCTGGATACACAGAGAGGCCCTTATAAGTCAGTGCTAGAAGCAGTCAGTTTGTCCCAGCAGTGTTTCTCTACGGCTCCCTGAAGGCTGCATGGAGTTCCAATCAGCTCCGACACAGACCCTCTGGTTCCCTGCTCCCTACATCAGGATTATTAACACACTGCTTCCGTGTCCCTCTAGATGTTAAGCACTTTAACCATGATGTTATGCTTTAAACATTGAAAAATAGCAGATATACAAGCTCACAGTGTGGCACCGAGTGCTGCGATGCGAGCTTGTAGATCTGTTATTTTGTTGCTTGTAAGTCATGGCATTATTTGTCAATCTTTGAATGTATCTTTCTTTTTTTTTTTTGAAGATTTATAACTCATATATTTGCTTCTGGGTGGTCCCTGGAACAACACATTTTTAGATGGTGGGGTCTGTGGCCAAATACATGTAATTTTGGGGGTCCTTGACATGAAAATAAATTGAGAAACACTGATTTAGAAGAAGAATTTAAGAAGACATTTTATAGAATCGGGTCAGAAATATTCAAAGACTTTTTTCAAAAATAGCAGATCTACAAGCTCGCAGCGCGGCACTTGGTGCCGCACTGTGAGCTTGTATATCTGCTATTTTTCAATAGTTAAAGCACAAAACAATGGTTAAAGTAACAGTGCATAATAATGCGTTCCCGGCCTTGATGGCTTAACACTGCTTCTAAAGCTGCTTCTATGAGCTGGGGACCACCTCCGGCATAATTCCAACAGTCCTTAAGGACCACCACCACCATCATATCTCATCGTATCCCACCCCACCACATCTCCTCATAACAATGTAGTATTATATATCGTCGCGGATGGGGGGAAAACCTTGTATCTCCACGTGTCAACTTTTTATCATTGCTGTCGGGTAAGAATAGTCAGGGGAAGGTAATAAAATCTGGGAATAGATTCCTTACCAAGGCATTTCTCCACCAGTGTGTTTGTAAAGGTGTCTTAGTAGTAACACATCTGATAAAGTTTGAAGTTCAAAATCCCGAGGGGGAATATGTTTGACAGCTGCTGAAAGTTGGAATCCCATTCACTTCACACTATACTCTATAGGCCTACTAGGAAAGAAAATACCCCCCAAAATATCTGCTTTTAACTCATTGACTGCGCCGCCACGAGTTTCCCGAGTTATTTCCATTGTCTGAGGCTGCGTCGCCCGAGTTTCACGAGTTGGGGCTGTTTTCAAGGTTTATGCAAAAGTACACTTTCCCCTAGCCTGTTACAAAATGTCATGTTTCTATGATAAAAGGGTGGTTAAAAATCACACATCAAAGTCAGCTTGTTTGAAAACAAAGGAGAAATCGACCTCCATAGTCCCCATGACCCAAAGTGAACTCATTTATCAGGACACGGCTTCAGTTCTGCCGACACAGTGCGGCGCGGCCGCAGCAGTGGTGAAACAAAACTAGCAGATCTTCAAGCAGACCATTCTGCATGAATCAAAAACATTTTCACTTGAAAAGCTGTGACCTGCTGCACTGGGTCACCCTAACTCTAACCCACACACAGCTCCATACCCACACAAAAAGGTTCAAAGTTTCTACAACAAAAGTTTACCAAAACGGTAAGACCCAGCAAGAAAACAATGGCTACATCAGAGCCTCGTAGCAACCGCCCGGCCTCTCAGGCCTCTCTATACCAAAACAAGCCAACACAAACACATCAACAACACAGCAACACCTCCCAGATGAAAGCATTGACAAATCAACACTCAAAGTGTTATAAAGGTTTCAACATAAACTTACCTCAGTGTGATGAGGAGAGCGTTGGTGTAACACACACACACACACACACAGAGAGAGACAGATAAGTCCAGTGCCGTTTAGTGTCAGTAGATCAGTAATCCTATAGTTTCATTCGTGTAGTTTTCTTTTTCTGTTTGTGAGCGGGTTTCATGCCCTCACCGCGGCACAGCAAGCGCCCGACGGCTAGCCATGGTTCGCCGGTCGCCTCTGATTCTGGTTCCCGTCGCGAACCAGCCCGATCCCTGGACGCGGGCGAGGGGCTAGTGGGCCTCCATCGAACCCCGGTCCTGGTCAGATCACCATGGATGCCTTTCTAATCGCCAATTTGCCCCGTCCGG
>NC_137827.1:4661233-4681233 GCF_963921795.1 Nannobrachium achirus
GCGCTGCGAGGCTTTGTGAGCTTGTAGATCTGCTATTTTTGGCTAAAGTTCTCAGAATATGGACGCTGGGGTTCAAGTGGTTAATATAAAAAAGGAGAAAAAAAAAAGCTTTATCACAAGGATTTGGAGGACCCCCTGTAGTAACTCTGAGGACCCCCTAGGGGTCTCGGACCCCCTTTTGAAGACCCTTGCTATATAGGTAGTTAAAGGACGTCACAAACTCAACTTCCTCCCCCCGGACTTCACCTCTAATATGCATAGGTTTGGTCTTAGGCCAGCTGATATTTAGACCCAGTTCACTCTTCATAGATCTCTAAGGTTTGGTCTTAGGCCAGCTGATATTTAGACCCAGTTCACTCTTCATAGATCTCTAAGGTTTGGTCTTAGGCCAGCTGATATTTAGACCCAGTTCACTCTTCATAGATCTCTAAGGTTTGGTCTTAGGCCAGCTGATATTTAGACCCAGTTCACTCTTCATAGATCTCTAAGGTTTGGTCTTAGGCCAGCTGATATTTAGACCCAGTTCACTCTTCATAGATCTCTAAGGTTTGGTCTTAGGCCAGCTGATATTTAGACCCAGTTCACTCTTCATAGATCTCTAAGGTTTGGTCTTAGGCCAGCTGATATTTAGACCCAGTTCACTCTTCATAGATCTCTAAGGTTTGGTCTTAGGCCAGCTGATATTTAGACCCAGTTCACTCTTCATAGATCTCTAAGGTTTGGTCTTAGGCCAGCTGATATTTAGACCCAGTTCACTCTTCATAGATCTCTAAGGTTTGGTCTTAGGCCAGCTGATATTTAGACCCAGTTCACTCTTCATAGATCTCTAAGGCTGATCTAGCGTGGAGCAGAGTAGTGTGCTGTCATCTGCATATTCCGAATCTGTGAGGGAGGGGGTTAACTGCCTAGTTGAACCCCCAGAACTGTAGATTTAGTAGACTAAAACTAAATCTAAAACTTTTTAAGAAGACTAAACTATGACTAAAACTAAATTGAAATTTGATGTTAAAATTCACACTGCTAAAAAATTTTTAGAACATTTTTAAGTCGGTTGAGAAACGGTGCATGAGGATAAATATCTGACTGTTTTCATGTCCATCAGTACTACTGTGTGTGTGTGTGTGTGTGTGTGTGTGTGTGTGTGTGTGTGTGTGTGTGTGTGTGTGGGTGCGTGCGTGCGTGCGTGCGTGTGTGCATGCATGCGTGCGTCTATGTGTGCGTCTGTGTGTGTGTGCGTGCGTGTGTGTGTGCATGCGTGCGTCTGTGTGTGTATGTGTGTGTGTGCGTGCGTGCGGCCACGTGCGTAGGGGGTGCATTACAGCCTATCTGCTGTCCTTTACAGCCGGGAAGTAAAATCAATAAGTTGATTGACAGTAATACAAGGTTAGAGCCGCTTATGATCTTAAGAGCACTCCCCTCTCTCTGTGCTCCGAGAGCTGCTGCATTCTGTCAACACTGCTCCCACAAGCTGCCTCTGGTTGCTGCTTATATGAGGGTTTATATTTGATCTTTTACATATAAAAGAATGTGTCATGTCAACACACACTGGGACGTGCAGAGAATGTTAGAGAGGCAGGGGCTGAAATCTCTAAAAGGGCCTTTTGGTGAAAATATCGAAAATAGCTCACAACGCTTCGTGCTGCGATGTGTCGTGGTTGGCTATTTTCGATGCTTGACTTCTAAACAGAGAGGGTAATTCTTTCAACGTAAGATGTTGCATTCAAGTTCAGGAGAGTTTGGACAAGGCAATTCTCTAGGCATTGGAAAGAGTCCATTTGCATTTCTTTCACCATAGTGAAAACTGCATTCATGGTCCTTTGATGTGTATGTGTGTACGTGCCTCAACACAAACCCTATGTAGGGTCCCCTATGTCGGGCATGTGTTAATAGGCAAACATTATCAGCCTGTAGAAAGGCTGTTTTCACTATCTGACACACAACACATCATACTGGGTTTAAGTGGTTCAGGACAATCACAACGGCTTCACGGCTTCTGATGACCTTTGCAAAAAATAATGTCTCCAGATAAATTCAGACAGACAGACAGCAGATAGATGGACGGAACAGATGTGGGGGGTTTGGGGTCTGATGAGCTATACATTGTCACTGGATGTGAATCTGTACATTTTCCTATGCAAACTTCTAATAAAGCCTTCAATCAATCAATCAAAATGTCGGGTGGAAACCTTGTACAGTTTACAGTTTACAGTTTAGACATTTAGCAGACGCTTTTAATCCAAAGCGGGTAATACACATCACTATACTAAGCGCAAGATAATGTCAGTACATTAACAACAATACAACAAATGCATTGGAATATCTATCTAGAAAAAACAATAACATAGGTAGACCACGCACCTAATTAGTAAAAAGAAACGTCTAAAACCTAAACATAAATGCTATCTAGCTTCATGTGTGGTCATTGATGGTCATAGAGGGAGGTAGTGCTATGTATGTCCAACACCGTTTCTTTTTTTGTGATTTAAAGACAAGAAATGAAATAGTAAAAATAGATATACAAGTTCACAAATGTGATGCCTTGTGAGCTTAAAAGATCTGCTATTTTATTTTCATTACCTTTGACACTCTTTTTAAAAATGTGTTTTATTTAGGGTAGACAATCATTTTCTACCCCCTTTTTTCTCCCCAACGTAATCGTCATGCCAATTGATTCCTCCCCTCTCACATTTAGTTGTATCCTACTGGCTGACCTGCCAGTGAGGAGCCCCCACCAGGGCCTTGGTCCTGCTCCTCCTGCTGACAGGACCCCCCCCCCCAGCCCGCATAGGAGTATGTGTAATGACCAATTATCACTCTCCATGCACGGCTTCCCCCCCATGAACAAGGCGCCGATTGTGTTGGCATGTAGACGCCCCACAAAGCCTGCTGCACCGCAGTGGATTCTAACCGTCAACCTCCTTGGTCTGTGTGACACTCTTGTACATCATGAAGTAGGGCATTCAAACAAAAATATTATGTTTATGTTTATTAAAGGATCCCCATTAGAGACTCATCAATGAGCCTATAGTCTTCAATATAAAAAGACTAGTGAATATCATAAAATCAAATCCAACAGTCAAGTAGAATTAAACAAATATGCAAATAACAGTTACATACTCCACAAGTTACTTGCCAAGATATCTCTTGATATGTTTTTTTTTTTTTTGCGGTGAAGGTCTTGTAAAATGAATGCGGTTCAGATCATAATATAATAATAGAAATTTGACGGCTAATCTACCAACAACCATTCTATTTCGGCTGGCAAAGTGTTAAAATGCATTTGTTGTCCCAGTACTCAATACGATTTGAATAGTAAGAAAACAAAGAGAAACTCAGATTTAAAATACATTTAAAGATTGCAGCTCTGTTTCATACCGTATGTGCAGTAGGTCTAGATGCAGTAGGTCTAGATGTTTCATACCGTATGTGCAGTAGGTCTAGATGCAGTAGGTCTAGATGCAGTAGGTCTAGATGCAGTAGGTCTAGATGCAGTAGGTCTAGATGTTTCATACCGTATGTGCAGTAGGTCTAGATGCAGTAGGTCTAGATGTTTCATACCGTATGTGCAGTAGGTCTAGATGCAGTAGGTCTAGATGCAGTAGGTCTAGATGCAGTAGGTCTAGATGCAGTAGGTCTAGATGCAGTAGGTCTAGATGCCAAGTCCTTAGGATGGTTGTATTCCATTCTCTAGCCTTCTTTTGTCGCAACAGTTCACACATCTTCCATTCTGTGCATTCCACAGTTCTGTTGACCTAAACTGTGAGTTTTAGAAAATGTGTTTTTGGCGCTGTTTTTGTTCTTACGTTGCTACTCCACTAGTGTTGATTTTGACGGAACATTTTGATATAGTTTTAGACAGTCTAATAGTCTCTTGAATAAAATGTTATTTAGTTTTAGTTGAAATGTTTTAGTTTTAGTTTAGTCCCTAACATTTTAATCTAGTCTAGTGTTAAGTTAATATGGAGGTACAAGGTTTTCTTTTTTTTTTTTTCTTTTTTTTTTTCAAGGTTTTCTGACAAACAAGACTCGGACCTGGACATAAGACACAAGACACGAATACAATACAAAAAAAATCATACAAATAATATAAACTATAAAACAGACAGGAAGGAAAACAAAAAATAGAATTATCAAGTGGTATAAAGCTTCAGCAAATATCCTCAGCCTGTATCCCACCTCCCTGATGAGGGGGAGAACCCTGGGGCACCCCCTTCCCACCATGACGGGACAGTGGGACGCAGGCCAGAGATCCGCAAGGCCCTCTATGTGTGTGTGCGGATGAAGGCGTAGATTACCTCACAACAAGACAGCTCATGCATGCAAAAGGTCACAAGCAAACACAACTCAGTTACTCCCTTCCAAGTAGTCCAGAAAGGGGGACCATACCTCCAGAAATACCTCTGCTTTGTCCAGCATTTCATATTTAAGCCTCTCCAGGGGTAGCAGTGACATTAGCGTCTTCCATAGCGTCAAGATCCATAGCGTCAAGATGCATTTTTTGGCCAAAAACCTAAACAAATCAAACAGTTTTCGATGTGAAGAGCTCTTAAATCAACTCCTAAGAGATATAATAGAGGAGGTACAAGGTTTTCTACCCGACAACAGCAGGGGACTCTAAATGCTGAGTGGCCGTTTTTTACGGCCAATCATAGAACAAATAAACGTGGGTGTCACGGGGGAGCCGTTGTACGATCAGCCACCTTAACCACGTCTCAATGACCCTAACAGCTGTTAAAAGGCTAATCAATACTCCTGATCGGCTGCCGCGGAGCCGCTCAGCCCTGAAGGTAGAGGAGGGACCCCCACCATGCAGCAGCAGTTTATTGTCATTACCAACGCTTCCATCATCGCGCTGAAGCAGAACACCTGATGGATTTTGCAGTATGTTTGTCATCCACTTTTATTTGACACAAATTAATCCATAAAACAAATAATATTGCTATTGAGAATAGGATAGGGATCCCTTTAGGATCTAAATGATTCCGGGGGTCCTTATCGATTCCCTCTTTTAACGAGTCCTATTCATTAACGGTTCCCTTCAACACTTGCTGTATTGAAAAGAAAATCCATATAGTTTTGGCCTTCATTATAATAAATGGTAAATGGTGCATTTATATAGGCCTGTGCCTTTATCCAAAGCGGTTTCACAGAGATTGTGCATAATAACATTTAGTCCAGTAAAAATAAGGCTGAGGTTGGACAAAATTGTATTATTTAGTTTTTCTACTGATTCTGACAGGAAATTAGGTCTACTAGCCAGGATAAAAAAATCTACCATAATCTGCTCACTGCAAATACCCACAGTGGCCAAATCAAGTTGGGCTCCCATCGACTTTCTATACAGGAGGAAAATACCCAGAAAAAGAAATCTGCTTTAAGTAGGATGTGAGGGGTCTAACTAGGGGTTTGACATGATGCTGAATCCATTGCAAACATTTGTTTTGCACAAAAACATTCATTGGCCCCATAAAACGCCCACAAAACTGTGGAAAAGTGATGACTCATCACTTTTCATCACTAAACAATCATTTTCTTGGGCCATTGTTAGCCCAAGGAATGTTTTTTGTGCAAAACAAATGCTTGCAATGGATTCAGCATCATGTCAAACCCCTAGTTAGACCCCTCACATCCTACTTAAAGCAGATTTCTTTTTCTGGGTATTTTCCTCCTGTATAGAAAGTCGATGGGAGCCCAACTTGATTTGGCCACTGTGGGTATTTGCAGTGAGCAGATCAGGGTAGATTTTTTATCCTGGCTAGTAGACCTAATTTCCTGTCAGAATCAGTAGAAAAACTAAATAATAACATTTTGTCCAACCTGAGTGTATTTTTTCCCTAGATTTACTAGACTAATTCACCCATTCAAACATAGATGGCGGAGGAAACCATGCAAGGCACCAACTAGGGGTTCAGAGTCTTGCTCAAGGACTCTTTGACACTATAACTCTGGGGGAGCCCGGGGTCAAACCACTACTCCACCCAGGAGCCACTGTATCATTCTTATACATAATATTCTCTCATTGGATTGCCCTCTAGCTAATTATGGAGACATTAATCACTTTCAGCCCGGCATGTTCAGTATTTTTCAGGCCAAGGACCTCTTGTACTGTAGCTGAGAGAGAGAGAAAGAGAGATTAAGTAGCACTACACATTGGAGTCATGTTACATGTGTAGATTCATACAGGCCTATACTGTAGTGTCTTGAATGTACTTTCTGTCTGTCTGCCTGCTAACCTTGGCTGTCCTGTAGCTGCAACCTTCAGTCTAAGGACTGGAGGTCCTTAGACCAAATTCTGGGCCCTGGTTCAAGGATTCACTCACATTTTGTGCTTTAACTATTCAGATATACAAGCTCACAGCGCAGCACCGAGTGCCGCGCTGCAAGCTTGTAGATCTGCTATTTTTGAAAAATCTTGAACATTTGTGCAAGTCTTTGAATATTTCAAATCCTTCTAAGGTTTTTTGAAAAACCCATGTTTCTATGTCAGTGATGTTCAAACTTTTTCTTGTGAAGGACCCCCAAAATGATATGTATTTGGCCATGGACCCCCATCTCAATATATTTAGTTCCAGGGACCCCCCAGAAGGAACATTTTAGTGTTCGCTTAAAAAAATCATATGATTTGCACACATTTTCACAACTTTTCAAAAATAGCAGATATACAAGCTTGCTGTGAGCTTGTATATCTGCTATTTTTCAATTGCTAAAGTATAAAATAAGGCCCCTCCACCTTGGGCCCTAGTAACTCAGTTTCCACTTTCCCCCCCTTGTGACGCCCCTGGTTCCAAGGTCACGGAGGCAGTGGGAGGTTAGGAGAAGACATTGATTGATTGATTGATTGATTGATTGATTGATTGATTGAAGACTTTATTAGAAGTTTGCATAGAAAAGGGTACAGTTTCATGACTAAACCGTTCAACTAAAAGGAGATCCTAGGAAAGCACTTGGCTTATTTACACAGGAAACCATTGAAGTATCTCATAACATTGAATGACAGACGGATAGAACACAGTACTATGCAGTAGATATAGTAAAAAAAAAAGTTAATAAAAAATAAAATAAACAATGCAAAAATGATATACAGTAGGTAAATACAAAGAAGGGTAAGGGGAGGCTGGGCTAGGTTTGTTATTGCCAGTTACGAATGGCTGACGCCTGTAAGTGGTTTTTCAGGGCGATTTTAAAGGATGCTAGGGAACCACACTCCTTTAAGGCCTTCGGTAGGGCGTTCCACATTTTGGTTGTATAGCAGAAGAACGAGTTTGACCCTTTGTTTGAGTTGACTTTGGGTTGGACGTGGTGCACCGCGTTCCAAGGTCACGGAGCAGTGGGAGGTTAGGAGAAGAAAGCTAAGGATGGTACAACAAGGTCACTGAGACAGTGGGAGGTGAAGGAGAAGAAAGCTAAGGATGGTACAACAAGGTCACTGAGACAGTGGGAGGTTAGGAGAAGAAAGCTAAGGATGGTACAACAAGGTCACGGAGCAGTGGGAGGTTAGGAGAAGAAAGCTAAGGATGGTACAACAAGGTCACTGAGACAGTGGGAGGTTAGGAGAAGAAAGATAAGGATGGTACAACAAGGTCACGGAGCAGTGGGAGGTTAGGAGAAGAAAGCTAAGGATGGTACAACAAGGTCACTGAGACAGTGGGAGGTTAGGAGAAGAAAGCTAAGGATGGTACAACAAGGTCACTGAGACAGTGGGAGGTTAGGAGAAGAAAGCTAAGGATGGTACAACAAGGTCACTGAGACAGTGGGAGGTTAGGAGAAGAAAGCTATAAGGATGGTACAACAAGGTCACTGAGACAGTGGGAGGTTAGGAGAAGAAAGCTAAGGATGGTACAACAAGGTCACTGAGACAGTGGGAGGTTAGGAGAAGAAAGCTATAAGGATGGTACAACAAGGTCACTGAGACAGTGGGAGGTTAGGAGAAGAAAGCTAAGGATGGTACAACAAGGTCACGGAGGCAGTGGGAGGTTAGGAGAAGAAAGCTAAGGATGGTACAACAAGGTCACTGAGACAGTGGGAGGTGAAGGAGAAGAAAGCTAAGGATGGTACAACAAGGTCACTGAGACAGTGGGAGGTTAGGAGAAGAAAGCTAAGGATGGTACAACAAGGTCACTGAGACAGTGGGAGGTTAGGAGAAGAAAGCTATAAGGATGGTACAACAAGGTCACGGAGGCAGTGGGAGGTTAGGAGAAGAAAGCTAAGGATGGTACAACAAGGTCACTGAGACAGTGGGAGGTTAGGAGAAGAAAGCTAAGGATGGTACAACAAGGTCACTGAGACAGTGGGAGGTTAGGAGAAGAAAGCTAAGGATGGTACAACAAGGTCACAGAGCAGTGGGAGGTTGTAGCAGGTGATGTGAATGAGTCATGATACTCTCTGCTTCCTCCTCAGACCAGAGCAGAGGAAAGCTGATCTGATCTGAGACAGATTGTGTGATCTCATTACAGCCTGCAGCGCTGGAGGAAGAAGTAGATACTCAAACCCTAAGGATACTGGATGTCAGAGTAGAAATACTCCTGGTTGGATACAGTATATATCGTCACTGTCGGGCAGAAACCTCCTATCTCCAAGTGTCTTCGTAAGGTAAAGCCCTGCTTCATCAAACAAGACTGTTGCACAAAACTAGTGGAAATAGACGATCTACAAGCACACAACGCCTTGCGTTGTGTGCTTGTAGATCGGGTATTTTCACTGGTTTAAATGTTTTTTACAAAACGAACGGTTTTGGACATACAAGGTTTCCACCCGACAGTGAAAGTTGCTCTGTCATATTCATACTGGAGTATAAGTACTGGAGTACTTTATTAACTCATTCTGTGCCGTTTGCGTGATGTCACGCGATAAGTACTCGAGTACTTACAGTGCCGAATGCGTGATGTCGCGCGAAAAGTAATAAATTACTGTAACGTTGAGTACATTACCGAGTAGAATGGCCGGATGTCCGGAGACGAAAATCCGCGCTGATTTGTCATCATCACGGCTCCACGAGCACACAATAGTCATCCCATAACATTGAGGTGGACGGGGGATCTCATCTTTAATGTCCATTATCTCAAAACTACACTTTAGAAGCGAAGATGGAGGCAGATGCTCGCTTATATAACACATGTATAAAAGCTCCAACGCAATCCAGCATGGCACCACGTAAACAACGATCGGTTCCGGCGCACGACCCGATGACGTCAGACCGGAAGTGATCACGCGGTGCACTTCTGGGCCTTCAAAATAAGAGAGTGCAAGTGGACAGAGCCTGCGGGAGGCACTCTGGACATCATTGCGACCGAAAATCGCGGGCACAAAATGAGTTAACATATAATAAGTGTACTAGCCTATTGCTTAAAAAGAATGAAGTATTCAAAAGTACTTGCTTTTAGAAATACACTAAGTATTCCAAAGTACAGAGTACAGTGCATTTCCTTTATTTCTTTGAGCGGTGGAAGGAGGTAAGCTCCAACATCTGGCTTTTTCCGCATGTACGGCTTGTACGCCCAGGCAGGGTCACACTGGCCAAGCTTCACCGGACGCTTAATGAAATTAACTCATAATGGCACCGCTCACTTCTCACTGGGTGTGATTTTTTTAATATATGAATTAGGGATGTCCCGATACCACTTTTTTGCTGACCAAGTACAAGTATGAGTACTTAATTTGAGTACTTGCCGATACCGAATACCGATACTGTAAGTTAAGTTTCTGTACAAGTGCTTAAATAGTGTGTGGCGCTCCAAAATAAAATGCTTTAAATAATGATGTTGTCATGGCTAGAGTGAGAGAAAGTGAAAACACTGTTCATTAGTTGAACTAACACACACAAAACTGTGTCTTAGGACTTTTGATATGTTGTTACCAACATATTTATGAAACAAAATGGTATCTGGCGCTGCCGTGAGCAATATCTGATGAGTACGAGTAGAGCAAAATAGGCTGGTATCGGGGCGAGTACCGATTCTGGTATTGGTATCGGGACATCCCTAATATCAATGCATTACTGTATGGAAATTTAGACTTATACATGTCAGAGATTAGACCCCCAAGACTAACCTGCATGGGGGCTAAGCCTGGAACCTAAAATAAAATGACAGACATTTACAGTAAGTCCACAAATACCTCAGCACATTCTGTCTCTCACTCCAGAATGAAGCCTGTTTTTTTTTGTCTTACGACAGACGGTGTCACGTGCTGAAAACAGCTGAGCTTGCTGGTTTGGTGGCAGAGTGCACCGTAGCACTGAGGGAATGCATTAGACATTACTGGCAGTCGACTATCAGATGCTTTTAATCAGATCCTAATAATACCACAATTCTCAAATGACATTTGGGCAATGTAGCCTAAAATTATCACTTATAATAATAACAATAATACAATTGTGCAGAGATTATTTTGTTGCATGCGTCCCATGTGAATTCACACATCGTTTTCTGCCTCAGATCACTGGATATTACAGGGCTGGACTGGGACATAAATCCAGCCCTGGCATCTTGACCCAGAAAGGCCCACCACAACCGGCGCGAACAGAATATAGACAACCTACAAGCCCACAACACGGCGAGGCAGCGACGCGTTGTGGGCTTATATGCTGTTCTATGTTTGGGTGGGACTCCTGGGCCACAGTAGCCTGTGATTGGGCTACTAGTCTGGCATTCAGATGAAAGACAAGCCAGTGGGATCGCGTTCTGTTTTCCCATGTATTTCCTGGCGTTCCCCAAGGAAGATCAAAGAAGGAATGGACACCGACGTCATTTTAGGCTCCATGGCCATCCGCCATGACACTTTGGGTGGTGGAAGTGGCCCCGGAGGTTCGGTGAATAACATTAGCGGTGCCACTTCCGCCACCCAAAAGTGTCATGGCGCATGGGCCGTGGTGTGCCAACTTCCGGGTGGGTGTCTTCTCCTTCTTTGAGCCTTCTTGGCGTTCCCCATGCGCACCAACCCCATTGAGATACAGTAAACAGACAGTGATCGGATAAAAGGCTTCTTATTAAAGAAAACGGAGGATACGGGTAATTATAGAAAGCCGTACCGTATTTAGACAGGTGTGAGACTTTATTAAGCACTTTATTTGTGAAATCTGAATGATGGTGTAGTTGTAGGGGGCTATATAAGTCGCTCTGCCTGAACCCATGTAAACACAGGAACATGACGGTCAGGGCTTGGTCTCTACGACCATGCGTGAACTACGATGGGCTACATGGAACACAGCCCTGAATGACCATAACAGGTCTGTAACTCTGAGTGTTCAAATGGAACCAAATGGACCCTTACGTTCTCAGAGTTATGGTGGTCCGTGCGAATAAAACATATTGTGAAAAAAACCTGGAGACTTGACATTCAGTAATTGGGTCTTATGATCAAAACAAGAACAATATAAATCTTCAATTAGCCACGGACAAGACCAAGTGTTTTCCAGGGACAGGATATGTGGGCGCTGGACATATTGATGACCCCTGCATCCAGGGTCATCCAGGGTCATCCAGGGTCATTCCAATTCATTAAGCAGCGTCCGTCAAACAGAGTTCAAGCTGACATGGACTCTCATGGAAAGGTCAGGCTGTGAGGTCAAACAAATCAAAGCGCTCTGGCTCTTTGTTTGGTTCTTTATTGTTTTATCCTGAAACAAAACACTAAGAACGCTGTGATTGCCGCTTTCCATTTAACACCTGGGGTTTGGCTGACCCACAATGCACCAGGTGACCCCATCACTTTATTGACCGGCGGAGTAAAGTAACGAGGTTTGTTCACTGAAGAAGTACTGCTGTACTGAAAGTACAATGTTGAGGTGTTTGTACTCTACTTGAGTATTTCCAATTTACAATGCTTTTTACTTATACTACTCCACTACATTTCGGATACAAATATTATACTTTTTATGCCATTATTTGAAAGGTTTAGTTACTAGTTACTTTGTAGATTTGGATTAAATCCAAATCTACAAAGTAACCCAGCATAGCAGAGGGGCAGTCATTTCGGAAAGCACAGCTTTAGACCAGCCCTGAAATTATTTTGTTTTCCTCTATGTGATAAAGCCTCAAAAGCATTTCATAAATATCAGGCTACATTTCACTTAAATGCCAGAGCTTAACTCTGCGTGTAAATAAGACTTTTTAAAATTAATGTGAAGAGAAACCTCACATTTTGCAGGTTACATTTTATCTAAAAGGCTGAATTTCTCAGATCTAGTATTTCTGCATGGCATAACTCTATAAGCCATATCTACAAAACTGTTGGGTCAATCTTCACAATGAAAAAATGAAAATGAAAAAAAATTCAATGACTAGCCCTCAGCTGTGTTCGGACACTTATTATTATTACAAAACGTACATTAACAACTTCAGCCTTATATACATTCCGGCCATTTGAATATAGCCGATCTGCAAGCTCATAATGCGCCGCGATGCGACGCATTGTGAGCTTGCAGATCTGCTATGTTCAAAATATTTATACTTGAAATGGGACATTCTGCATAATGACTACTTTTCCTTGTTGTGCTTTAAGTACATTTTGATGCCAATGCTTTTGTACTTTTATTTAAGTACATTTTGAGTTCCATACTTCTAATGTGTCTGATTGTCATGGAACTAATGTCCTACGCCATCAGAACACCTGTGTTGGTCCTCAACATGCCCGCTGACTACACATGCAACCCATGAACGGATACTTTTTTACTTAACCCTGCAAGGCCCAGCGTTGCTTTTTGTCAATGTTTTTTAAATCATTTTTTAAAAAATGTTATAATTAGTTTTCCTGTTCTTTTTTCACATTAACATCACCATTAAATCCTATTGTTTAGTATTACAATGCCATTGGCCACGATATTTGCATATAAATACCCCCCACAGGGGCTGACATTGACACCTCCCAGAGAAGTTGAAATTCCAGCGTCTGGACGAACAACATCTCACTTTTTAACTGAAGCTATTCCTCACAAAAAAGTAAAATGCCTGTAATATTTTTTTTCATGATCATTAGAATGTCTAGAACACGTGCATATGTTAATATTGTGAAAAATATCCCCAAAATGCAAATTAGAGCATGATTTATGATTTATGGCTATAAAACTTTACAAAAACATTATTAATTTTTTTAAATTACATTTTCCTGTGATTAGGACTCCTACAACACCATCTGATTTTTTTTAATTGTTTTGGGCCAGTAGAAATTAATTCGGGCCTTGCAGGGTTAAAGAACGACTTTGTTTTTTTTTACAAGGGTTCCTATTTTATATTGTAATTAGAGAAAAGAAATGATGAGTGTTAAAATGTTTTCATTTATTTATTTGTTTTATTTTTTATTTTATCGTTTTAGCTATTTTAATTATGTTGATTTCAGTGGCTGGGGGCATGCGTACAAGTGGCTAAATATCTATTTTTAGACACAACAAGCGCATTCCAAAGCTGCACCGCAATCTTTCATGGGCAGATGTGACTTTTATGGGGGCTGGTAGTGTCACTGTAAATAGTAATGAAGAAATTGGTGGCTTATTAGTTGTCCTTTGAGTAAAACATTTGAGTATACTTTCTTTCCACCACTGCTATTGACCACTTGGCCCAGCCTGACCGTGGCTGTGTATGCTCATGGGGGGGGGGTCACAGGGACGTGCTGGCCATTGGGAAAAGCGGGACAAACCCGCGAACGGCCGGTTCATTCCCGGCCGGTCCAGGCCGGTCATTAGGAAAAAAATAAAAATAAAATGTCGGCCTTCTTTCCATTTTGGGGGCTGGGCGGCCAACGAAGTAAATCGTCACTGTCGGGGCAGAAACCTTGTATCTCTAAGTTTCAAATTTGTACATTTTTTCGCAAAGTAAAGCCCTGCTTCATCATACAAGGCCGTCGCACAAAATAGTGAAAACAGCAGATCTACAAGCACACAACGCCTCGCACCGCGAGGCGTTGTGTGCTTGTAGATCGGCTGTTTTCACTAGTTTAAATCATTTTCAAAATGATAAATACAAAACAAACGGTTTTGGACATACAAGGTTTCCACCCGACAACGACGAAATATAACTCATGTAATTGGCCCACTGGCTTGTCACTTGTCATGATCTGAAATGGCAAATCTTTGAGTAGCAGCAGCAGCGCTATAGAGAGAGATCTCTCTCTATAGCGCGCAATGAGGGCCTCTCCAACTCTTTGTCCCGGGCTGAATCATGGGCCCAGCACGTCCCTGGGGGGGTCAAGTGTCTGCTGGTTGTTCAGGGAGCATGGAGTACTGACCTTTGGGTCTTATCAGTCTCATGCAGTTGTGAGTTGTGTTCTCTCCTGTAGGCCTATTATTATTACTATTATTATGGTCTGTTTTACTGTGAACACTGGGCTGTTGACCTGCCGTGGGGCCATGGGCTAAATGCATTGTTGCTGGCTATAAACGGCCCTCTGCACACACACTGCAACAGGGACGTGCTGGGCCCCTGATTCAGCCCGGGAAAAAGAGTTGGAGAGGCTCTCATTGCGCGCCATAGAGAGAGATCTCTCTCTATAGCGCTGCTGCTACTCAAAGATTTGCCATTTCAGATCATGACAAGTGACAAGCCAGTGGGCCAATTACTGTACATGAGTTATATTTCGTCGTTGTCGGGTGGAAACCTTGTATGTCCAAAACCGTTTTGTTGTATTTATCATTTTAAAATTGATTTAAACTAGTGAAAACAGCCGATCTACAAGCACACAACGCCTCGCACCAGGCGTTGTGTGCTTGTAGATCTGCTGTTTTCACTACTTTTGTGCAACAGCCTTGTATAATGAAGCAGGGCTTTGCTTTGCGGAAAAAATGTATAAATTTGAAACTTGGAGATACAGATACGAGGTTTCTGTCCGACAGTGACAATTTACTTTGTTGGCCGCTCAGCCCCCAAAATGGAACGAAGGCCAACATTTCCTTTTTTTTCCTTATGGCCGGCCTGGACCGGCCGGGAATGAACCGGCCGTTCGGGAGTTGTCCCGCTTTTCCCAATGGCCAGCACGTCCCTGCGACTGCAACACGATGGTGCCAATGGGGAAATTAAACACTTTCTCGTTTCATTTCTTACTTAGTTTTTTTCTTGTACTACTTTCAGCAACATTGTGACTGAGTGCTAGAACATAAATGTCTGCAGAGTGTTGGAAGAGACAAGAAGAAATGTGCCTGCAAAAGAGCTCTGCCATGCGTGCAAGAAACTATAATGGAGCCAACAATATATAGAACCGGCAACCAATAACAGGTTTATTGAATAATAAACGGGTACACTATATTCAGTATATTGTGTATCATTATTTTATGCTTTAACTATTGAAAAATAGCAGATATACAAGCTCACAGCGCGGCACCGAGTGCCGCGCTGCGAGCTTGTAGATCTGCTATTTTTGAAAAATCGTGACATTTTGAATTTTGACCCGATTCTATAAGTGTCTTTTGAATCCTTCTAAGATTTTTTGGAAAAACCCATGTTTCTATGTCAGCAATCTGGCCAGCCATCGTCAAAGAAAAGGTCCTTTTCACATAACTGGAGCTCAGTTTTAGTCTGTTCTTGAGAGACTAAAATGTCAGCGGTTCTCAAACCTTTTCATGTGAAGGACCCCCAAAATGATATTTATTTGGCTACGGACCCCCATCTCAAAATATTTAGTTCCAGGGACCACCCAGAAGCAAAGTTTTAGTTACAATCGTTCGTGTTGAAAATACATATATTTTAAGATTTGCACACATTTTCACGACTTTTTCAAAAATAGCAGATCTACAAGCTCGCAGCGCGGCACTCGGTGCCAAGCTGTGAGCTTGTATATCTGCTATTTTTCACTGGTTAAAGCATTCAATAATTCTAGGCCTATGAATCGACACAGGTAAATATAAGCTAGATAGGCTGCTAGTAATCGTCTAGAGACATTTTTAATAGATTGTTATAGTGATTAAATCAATTAAGTCAGATTAACCACTATAGACCTGTAGGCTATATCCTACTATATGCTTCTTCGTACAATGGCGTCAAGATTCAGACGATCCACAACTCACATCATAATCAAAGCATAAACATTTTAAATAATGATGATAGTGATTTGAAGTGATATTTCCCAGCCCATAGCCTGCAGTGGTTTCTAATGCCAGTATGATTGCATGATGTAGCCTTTTAACCTTTTAATCAGTTTGCATATTATAGGACAAGACATATAGTGCAGTTCAGATGCAAGGTCTACTAATAGGATTTAAATCCCAAGAAAGCACTATGCTGTTGTTTACATTGGGGTCCTTTGTACTCATTTCACTGATTGATAGTGCACATGAGGTTGGCTATAGCCAAGCTATATTGTCTAGCCCCATTTCCACTATAGGGCCCACCCAGAACTAGAACCAGAACTTTCCAGAACCAAGAACCTTTGAAGATCTGGGACCAAGTTCTGCCTACGTTTCCATATAACCAGAACTAACTGGGAAGGTCCTAAAAAAAGACCAGCAGCGCTGCTGGCCCCTCCCGTAGGTTCCCAGAACTAAAGTTTAGTTCTACCTCAGGAGCAGGACCTAAAAAAGGTTCCAGGAACCTCGTCTAAAACCGGGCTGTGCGCAATGGAAACAAAACCAGAACCAAAAGAAATAGGTTCAGGTCGTTTTTCTGCTATACCACCAGAATGTGGAAAGCCTTACCGAAGGCCATAAAGGAGTGTGGATCACTAGCATCCTTTAAAATTGCCCTGACATTAACAGTGTAGCCTAATAAGCAGTGCAGTGGTGTAAAGTAACTAAGTACATTTACTTAAGTAGTGCTACTGTACTTAAGTACAGTTGAGATATTTGTTCTTTACTTGAGTATTTCCCATTTCCAGTACGTTTACTTCTACTCCACTACATCTTGGATTCAAATACAGTATTTTTACTGCACTACAATTATTTGAAAACCTTTTTTGTAATAATTACTGTATTTTGAGTATTAATACCATTAAGACTCCCTAATCGGGAGATACGCGACCGTCATGTAGCAGCGTGATTTTAGGGCAAAATGTGTAGGAGCAGTGTCCAAAAATGTGTTTTAAAAAATCGGACTGAAGGTGGCGCTAAATGGGACAGATCCATGTTGATGACATGAGTGTAGACATACTGTGTACCGATTTGCGTGATTTTTGGGCAAAAATTGTAGGAGCTGTGTCCATAAATGTGTTTAGCAAGAACCGGCCTCATGGTGGCGCTAGAAGAGGGTCATGTGAGAATTGATGGGTGGGGGTTGTGGTTTGGCTGGCAAGGAGTGTGTGTGCAAAATTTGGCATGGATCGGGGCAACGGTTGTGGAGATATGAGCAGGGGAAAAGTGTGACGTGACGTGATGTGACGTGACGTGACAGACAGACAGACTGACTGACTGACTGACGGACTGACAGACAGCCGGTGGAGCTTTTCATAGTAACAAAACACTTCAGCTAATAGCTATATCAATTTTGAAAATAGCCGATCTACAAGCTCACAATGCATCGTGATGCAACACGTTTTGAGCTTGTAGATCTGCTATTTTCAAAAGATTTTTATACATTTGAAAAATGTTATATAATTTAGCCTATAATGAGTACTTGTACTTTTGGTACTTAGAGTACATTTACTCAAGTACATTTTGAATGAAGGACTTATACTTTTAACCAAGTATTTCAACATTGCAGTATTGATACTTTACTTTTTTCCCACCACTGGCCTATAATAAGCAGTTAAAAGCCCACAAGTGTCCATTCTAGCCAGTTGTGTAAAGTAAATAAGTACATTTACTTAAGTACTCTACTTAAGTACACTTTTGAGGTATTTGTACTTTACTTGAGTATTTCCAATTTCCAATACTTTTACTTCTACTCCACTACATCTTGGTTCCAAATATTGTAAGTTTACTCCACTACATTTATTTGAAAACTTTAGTTACAAGTTACTTTGCAGATATAAATTATGATATTATAAAACATACATAAAAAAAAAACTTGAGCCCTAATTTATACCGTGGCTATTAGAAAATAGCAGATCTACAAGCTCACAATGAACTTGTAGATCTGCTATTTTCAAAGATTTTGTACTTTTACTTTTGGTGCTATAAGTAAGTAGCCTACATTTTGATGGCAATACTTTCATACTTTTACTTGTAACAGAGTAGGCCTATTGCAGTCGATACTTTTACTTGAGTAAAACATCTGAGTACTTTTTCCACCACTGCCTATATGCCCACGAGTGTCCGATTAATTCGTGGGTTTCAATAGTCCTACACCGAGGACCAACACAGGTGTTCTGATTGGCGTTATGGTGTAGATTAGAACATTAGTTCCATGCCAATCAGACACATTGAAACACCTGTGTTGGCCATGGACAGAATAAAGAAGTGAATCCACGCATCCATCCAGGGAGCGGTAAGGACGGATAGGGAGGGACGGGCGGACCGTGGAGGATTAGCGGCCAGCAGGCTGTGATCTGACCGGGAGGGGGTTGCGTTCCAGCGGACACCAGGCTGTGCTCTGACCGGGGGATCTCTCTCTGTTAACGGACAGCAGACGGAGGCTGTTCCGCTGCTTCTGCTTCCTATAAACGGACCGTTAGGTAATGGTTAAAAAACGCTGCCGCTCCTTTGATCTGTCATCATCATCAAGGTCCTCTATGAACACATAAAGTCTCTCTGATGGTCGTTTCATCACATTTTTTATAAACACCAAAAACTAAACGTTTTCTTTTTTTTTTTAGCTGTTCTTTTCCACCGTCCATCCGTCCGTCGCACCTGGAGCTTTTTCTTCGCTTTTCTTCTCTTTTTCTTTTTTCCTCTTGCTCTCTTTTTTTCTCTCTCCTGCCGACTGCAGAGGAGACGCGCACGGTGTCGAATGAACGGAGAGAGAGAGAGAGAGAGAGAGAGAGAGAGAGAGAGAGAGAGAGAGAGAGAGAGAGAGAGAGAGAGAGAGAGAGAGATCAGCAGAGGGAGGGGGAGAGAGAGAGAGGAGCTATCCAGCTTCTCTACCGTCGAGCGAAGCTGAAAGAAAATCCGACGCCTTTTTAAAAAACGAGTTTTTATTTAATCTAGTTGTTTAAACATCAGACTAAAGGCTCAGTAAACGGCGTGGGGAATTAACGTGACTTTTATTTTTCTTCTTTCTTTGCCCCGGATTCCTTTTTCTTCTTCTCATGCTGTGGAATTTATATCTTCTATTTTCAGACGGAAGAAGCTTTGGAGGAGAGCAGAGGATTGAGGCAGGGACGCATAGGAGCGGTGAAGGAATATAGGCTGTAAGAAGGAACTATACGGAACTATAAGGATACTGTCTGGACGTGTGGAATAAGGAGCAGCTTTTAGGAGCTGTTGTTGGAACCATGGAGTTGCTTTTCCTCCGCAGCAGAGGAGCAGCAGGAGGAGAGGAGAGCTAAGGAGGCATGAGGAGCGGAGGGGAAGAGGAGAGGAGAGGAGATGATGTGAATGAGGAGGAGACACTGATATCTGAAACATAGGCTGCAGCCACAGCCCAGGAACATACAGGAATATAACTATAACTATCTGAAGAAGAAGGATATCTGGATTTGTTTCTCTTTGCAAAACGGGACGAGAAATAATAGGCTGTATTATTATCTATTGGGTGGATTCTTTTTCCTCTCGGACAACAGCTCCTGTAGGATATTCTCGTCTGTTTCAGCACCCTGGAGAGCGCCCCGCAGCACTCTGCATGTATGTGTGCGTGGTGGATTCTTTTTTGGGAAGCTATCGTGATCTATTCGTGTTGGAATTACAGTGCTTGGATCTGGGATCTGTTCTTATTGGGGAGAGGATTGCATCTCACTGAGATCCCGTCCTGTTGGAGCCGAGAGGAGAGGAGAGGAGGTTTTATCTGGAAATAGAAGGTAAAGTTATACATTATTATTGTCATTTATTGGTGGAATGAATGTCAGAGCCGCTGTTGTTCTGCTTGTTAATCTGTTCCTGTGCATGAGCTATAGCCTACTGTCTGTTTTAACATCTGTCACTGTGTGTGTGTGTGTGCGCGCGCGTGTGTCTGTGCTCGTGCCTGCGCGCGCGCGCGCGCGTGTGTGTG
>NC_137827.1:4683733-4690683 GCF_963921795.1 Nannobrachium achirus
GCAGGGTAATGCTGTAGGAGGGGCTTGTGATCATAGGCTTGTGATGATTCTTCTTCGTGTGCTTTATTTTCGTCAAGACAATGTCCCAGCATGTATCTGCGGTTGCACATGACCGTTGGCAGCCAATAGCATTCGAGATGGTATCATTTCTACTAATGAACGTTGATTTCTACAATGATGGCGTCACCCATACAACGGCCAAAAAAGCTTCATTTGCGCAGCATAGAAACCATTGGCTTTCCACCGTCCATATTTTTTTTACAATCTATGATTTGTACACACTTTGGAGTAGACCATCTATAAGGATTGTGCTGTGTAGTTCCCCAGTGTGCTTGTAAATCCACAATCCCATTCTCCTCGCATACTGAACGAGTTGTGGGATAACCTAATGTGAACATTGCGTAATAGGACACCAGATTGTGTATAACTCCCCTGTATACAAAAACCCTTGTACGGTATAATCTCCAAGATGTTATGAGCGTTTCAGAACACTACACAGGAGTGTGACTTCTCTCCTTTAGGCTGTGCACAACATTATTATAATGCAGATAATCCCTTAAATGGAATGTGGAAGCTATCTTTTCGTGAATAACTTTATTTCTGACCAGCCTGTGTGCCGTTGATAACAATAGAACTATTACAACTGTGCTGGTTTCATTTGGGATATCTGTGGTTGGATAGGACTACTGGTAGAGAAGTGGTATTCTAAAACGGCTAGTTCCATTCCTTGATTCTGATTGGCTGGTTTCCCTTAATTGCTGTGGTATATGAGACTATAACCCACACCTTGAATCAGTTTATATTAAACCCAGGTGCGTTATTTCTTTCCACAGTGTTCCACAGTGCACCAATTATCTGCACCTGTGTTGTTTCTGCAGCCTGGCCGGGAACTACTTTCGCGTAGCTGGGAACTTTTTTGCAGACCTTGTAGTGAATTATTAGTGAAATAGAACAGTTTTAATAGGCTATATGCATATACACCAGTCTTTCGACTTTCTTCACAGGTGTTACCGATGATACTAATGAAGGGTCTGTTCCATTCTGGTCAAACAGAGTCAGGGTGCTGATATTGTGCATGTTGGCTCACTGGAAACACTCTGCTACACCAGTGGGTCTCAAAGTGTCCTTGAGTGGGTTCCAAATGTCCCCATACAGGTGTGTAACTCTGAGAGTGTACAAATGGAAGCATTTGGTTGTTGATTCCATTTGTACAGAGCTATGGTGGTCCTTGAAATTAAAGAACCACTGTACAATAAATCAAACAGAGCCTTAATTAGTATCATCAGTAACACCTGTGAAGGAAGTCGAAAGACACCCGGAAGTAGAACAAAATGGCATATAATGCATAGAGCCTATTGGTACATGTCTATGATTTTTGATGTCGCCATATTGTAACCGTTTTAGAAAAGCAATAAGCCATGCGAGGCATGTGGTTAAAGAGCATTACACAATTCCAGGGGCTTTTGGCCAAATCTGCCATTGCTGCTCTGGGTGGAAAAACACAGCTTCTTTCCCCATTGGAGTTGCATTATGGAACGCACATGTTAAGCCTCGATCAGAGTCGGCTCCGCGGTGGAAGGCTATCCACCGCGTGTAGTCTTTTTGAGTCATAAAACTACAACGTTACGTCATTCCTCGCGGTGAAGAGCTTTACACCGCAAGTCCCGACACATCTCTCTGTTTTTACTTTCAGACAGACAGGCTCTTCACCCCGTTCACTGATTGGTCGACCTGGACCAGTCAGTCATGGTGAATAGGACTCCACCGTGACTGACTATGATGGCCTTCACTTATTTTCTGACTTGAGGTGGAAAGCTTTCCACCTAAAATTTGCAGTGGATAGTTCTTCACCGCAGACTCTGATCGACTCTGATCGACTGTCTGGCCAAAACCTCTTAACTCCATTTTTGAGGTTTTTGTTTTTGTTATTGAACACATGCCAGCTAACCATCACTACCTTGTACTCACAACTCTCAAAAGAATTAGTAATACATCACATTAATACAGTAAAGAATTAGTAATACATCACATTAATACAGTAAAGAATTAGTAATACATCACATTATTAGTAATACATCACATTAATACATCACAGTAATACATCACATTAATACAGTAAAGAATTAGTAATACATCACATTATTAGTAATACATCACATTAATACATCACATTAATACATCACATTAATACAGCGCTTTTCTGAGTACCCACAGTTTGCTTTACAACAAAACTAAATACAAACAAACAACTTTATTAGGAGAGAAGTAGTTCAAAGGCAAAAACATCGAGCAAAGAAAATCAATCATTAAGCTAAAACTAAAAGGCAGAAAGGGAGGTTTGAGTTAGGCGGGGGAAGGGAGTCTGGAAAGGTGGAGTTTGACTTGAGGGAGGCTTTGAACGGGGAAAGAAAGGGTGGGGGGGGGGGGGTTTGTAGGAGGCTTTGATGTGAGCTGGGAGGGAGTTCCCCACAAGATTTTGTGGGACCCCCCCAAAATCATCTGGGGACCCAGTAATCAACAAACTATACTATAAAAACCGGTCAAACATTGGCCAAATTGTCAAATAATATAAGAAGAGGCAAAAACTGTGGGGGGGGGGGGGGGGGGGGGGGAGACGGCCTGAAAAGCTTGAGAACCACTGTTGTAGTAAGTGCATGGTGATCAGTATGTTGAAATATTCTGGTGTTTTGACATTGAAGCTCGCAGCGCGGCACCAAGCTTGTATGTCTGCTATTTTTTCAATAGCTAACATATAAAATAATTGAGGCCCCCTCCACCTTGGGCCCTGGTAACTCAGTCCCACTTCCCCTCCCCCTTGTGACGCCCCTGTCAGTGAGCACTCACATAGGGGCTTTTTGTTGGCCGTGTTATCGAGCATGGAAGTGCATTAGCAAAAAAAAAAAAACACTATAGACTATAAATAAATGCGATGTTACACAAAAAAAAAGACAAACAAAACACTGTCTTCAGTGGCTTATGAAGTTGACAGTGCAGAGGATTTGAAAGCAGCTCTTTGAAATATGTTCCCCCCGTGGCAGGAGATATCCACCATGCACACTCCACCGTGCACACTCCACCGTGTGAGGAGCGAGGAGGAGGAAGGGAGTTGGCGTTTGGGTTTATATGGATTCTTGTCTGTCTACGTGGGCTCGGGTAATGTGCCTTCTGGTACGATTCACTCTGCATTCTGCTCATCGGATGAACAACAACCGAACAGAGTCTGTCAAGAAAGCCGTCACGTTGTGTCTATCCTGATTTTGTTTGCTTTTAAACCCATTTCGGCCTAGAATTATTGAATGCTTTAACCAGTGAAAAATAGCAGATATACAAGCTCACAGCGTGGCACCGAGTGCCACGCTGTGAGCTTGTAGATCTGCTATTTTTGAAAAAGTTGTGAAAATGCGTGCAAATCTTTGAACATATGTATTTTTAAAGCGAACATTTGTAACTCAAATTTTGCTTCTGGGGGGTCCCTGGAACTAAATATTTTGAGATGGGGATCCGTGGCAAAATACATAGCATTTTGGGGGTCCTTCACATGAAAAGGTTCGAGAACCACTGACATCGTAGTCTCTCAAGAACAAACTAACTGAGCTCCATTTAAGTGAAAAGGACCTTTTCTTTGACGATGGCTGGCCAGATTGCTGATAGAAACATAGGTTTTTGTTCAAAAAATCTTAGAAGGATTCAAAAGACACTTATAAAATCGGGTAAAAATTATAATTTTCACGATTTTTAAAATAGCAGATCTACAAGCTCACAGCGCGGCACTCGGTGCCGCGCTGTGAGCTTGTATATCTGCTATTTTTCAATAGTTAAAGCATAAAATAATAATACACTATTATTGTGTACCCGTTCTAAGTGGCTTAATGCAGAGGCCCCTATACACTTCTCCTCCGCCCTCCTCTTCTCCCAGATGTACTGCCAACAACACGTCACGCTGCTCATAATGTGGCCTTTTTTAATGTTGGAAACATTCAGAACAGGAAGGTTATTTTTGGCTTGCAGCGGCAGTGCGCTGCCGCGCGCTGTTAAATCTGTGTACAGGAGCACTCCGTCATTCTGTCACCTACACACTGCCAACGCCAAGCCGTGAGGAGCTGTCCTCCTCTGAACTCTAATGGCACGTAAAGAACCCTAATGCCACCACACTAGTAGCTTGTTGTTGTGAGCTTGTACTGTCGATTTTATGTGGAATGTTGGGAGATTTTCTTGGGAGTTAACAATTGGACATTTGAGGAAATAATGTTTCAGTGTGTGTGCCTGCACTATAATCACATGCCCCAAAATAGGGGGGCGTGTAGCGTTGTTTCGATGTGTCATTAGTCCGAGGCCGGTAATGCTAACCTGCCGACGCTGGTGAATGCTAACCTGGTGAATGCTAACCCTGACTTACTTGGACTAATCGAGATTTTCCCAAAATAGGGCTCATTGACGCGTTGTGAGCAATAAATATCTGCTATTTTCAACTAGTTTTGAAACAGTTTAACAATAATAAATAAATACAAAATGTAGACTTTAGTAAATTGTGCCGATAACGTGGCATGAAAAAGAAAAAAAAGGACACCAGGTTGAAAGTGGTTCAAAGACGGGGGCTTGCTTAAAAGACAGTAGGCCCAGTTCGATCCCGGGCTCCCCCAGAGTTCAAGTGTGGAAGAGTCCTTGAGCAAAACACTCTGAAACCCCTAAAGCCCGTATCATAGTCGGGTCCGCGGTGGAAGGCTTTACACCGCAGTGTAGTCTTTTCGAGTCTTTTTGTGTCATGAAACTACAACGTTACATCATTCCTCACGGTGGAAAGCTCTCCACCGTGAGTCCCAACACATCTCTCTGTTTTTACTATCAGACAGGCAGGCTCTACATCCCGTTCACTGATTGGTCGACCTGAACCGGTCTAGACAGGGTGAAGGACTTCACCGTGGGCCGTGACTATGATGGCCTGCAGTTATTTTCTGACTTGAGGTGGAAAGCTTTCCACCTCAAATTTGCGGTGTATAGGTGGTCTCCACCGTACACTCTGATACAGGCTTAACTGCTCCCTGTGAGCAGGTTGGTGCCTTGCATGTACTTCCTACGCCATCGGTATGTGAATGTGTGTGTGAATGGGTGTGTGAATGTATTGCACGCTGCAAAGTGCCTTTGGATGAAGGCACCGTTTACCACTTAGCGTTTACAGTGACTGACGTGACACGGACCGTTCAGCCATGACGCTCTTCTGTCGCCGGTGGCGTCGCCTGGCGTCTCCCTGTGTGTCTCTGTACCTGTCTGTCTGTCTGTCTGTCTGTCTGTCTGTCTGTCTGTCTGTCTGTCTGTCTGTCTGTCTGTCTGTCTGTCTGTCTGTCTTCCACCCTTCAACCATGTCCCGCTCACCTCTCTGTCTGTCTGTCTTAATCCACTCAGACTGGGAACGCATCTTTGTGACATTATATTTTCACCACTTTAAGCATTATTGTATGCCTTAACTATTAAAAAAAAAATAGCAGATATACAAGCTCGCAGCGCGGCACTTTGTAGATCTGCTATTTTGTAGATCTGCTAGTCTTTGCATGTTTTTGACCCGATTCTTTAAGTGTCTACTGAATAATTCTACGCTTGTTTCTATGTCAGTGATTCTAAAACCTTTTCACGTCAAGGACCCCTAGAATTATATGTTTTTGGCCTCTGACCCCATCTCAAAATATCATGTATCAGGGACCCCCCCAGAAGCAAATATTTTAGTTACAAATGTTCGCTTTAAAAAAAGATACATTTAAAGATTTACCAAAAATGACAAAACTTAAAAAAAAAATAGCAGATCTACAAGCTCGCAGCGCTGCACTCGGTGCCGCGCTGTGAGCTTGTATATCTGCTATTTTTCACTGGTTAAAGCATTCAATAATGGTTAAAGTGCATGTGTCCCCAGTCTAAATGGCTTAAACCATCCAACCAGGTCCTCTTTCACGTCTCAGTCTGTCTGTCTCCAAGCAGCTCAATCTTCTGCTAACCTGCCGTGCAGCAGAGCACCACAGAGAGAGAGAGAGAGCAGCCTCCTGTGATTGATCAAAGCAATACATCTACACAGCAATAGCCACTCATGCTAGCGCAGGCTAATGGCCCGTGGGTATGGGAGCATTATGCATTATGCAAATGCAGGCTGCTACCGGGGAAAACAGAAAGGACTGTGTGTGTGTGTGTGTGTGTGTATGTGTGTGTGTGTGTGTGTGTGTGTGTGTGTGTGTGTGTATATGTGTGTGTGTGTGTGTGTGTGTGTGTGTGTGTGTGTGTGTGAGAGGGAGGGAGAGAAAAAGGTGTGTTTTTCACTCCATTTTAGTTGTGTTTAGAGTTCCATTTGCGGCTGAGAAGCCATGGTTTGACGTGCCATTAGCCTGTGGATGAATGGAGGTACGCTTGGTTCCTCTTTAGAGATGGTGCAGAGTGTGCGTGCGTGTGTGTGCGTGTGTGTGTGTGTGTGTGTGTGTGTGTGTGTGTGTGTGTGTGTGTGTGTGTGTGTGTGTGTGTGTGTGTGTGCGTTAGGGACGTGCAGAGAATGTTAGAGAGGCAGGGCCTTTTGGTAAAGATATAAAAAATAGCTGACCTCCAAGCTCACAACGCGTTGTGAGCTTGGAGGTCGGCTATTTTTGGTGCTTGATACCACACTGAACTAAGCATAATCAACTGAATACTGGAGATGTGACATAACAACATGGATTTCTATTAGCCTGGGTGCCAGCCTGTTCGCTCCATTCCGCGATTTGTTTTGTCTCTCCGCATCACAGTCTGAAAAGCTTCGTATCTCCATAAGGGGAGGTGGGACATAGAAAGTGTCTGGAACACAATGTATTCTTATTGGTCTGTGGTGCGGGGCGGGACAAATACACCAGTGTGTATTGGCTGGCTGATGACACAGCTACCCTAACCCTACTCTGATTCATTGGAACAACATCCAATCAGAAACAACGTCGCCTACGTCA
>NC_137827.1:4690883-4781078 GCF_963921795.1 Nannobrachium achirus
CGAGATGGGGTTTCGCGGCGGCGCTCGGAGATGAGGCGGCGTCGGCTCTGGTCTGCGAGGCGTCACGCCGTTTAGAACCCATTCAGAACGGGTACACATTGTTGTGTATCATTATTTTATGCTTTAACTATTGAAAAATAGCAGATCTACAAGCTCACAGCTTGCAAGCCTGTAGATCTGCTATTCTGCTATTTTTGAAAAATCATGAAAATTAGAATTTTGACCCGATTCTATAAGTGTCTTTTGAATCCTTCTAAGATTTTTTGAAAAACCCTATGTTTCTATGTCAGCAATCTGGCCAGCCATCGTCAAAGAAAAGGTCCCTTTCACTTAAATGGGTTAGCTTAACTGGAGCTCAGTTAGTCTGTTCTTGAGAGACTGCTATGTCAGTGGTTCCCAAACTTTTTCATGTGAAGGACCCCCAAAATGACATGTATTTGGCCACGGACCCCCATCTCAAAATATCTAGTGCAGGGACCACCCAGAAGCACAATTTGAGTTACAAACGTTCGCTTTTTCAAAAATAGCAGATCTACAAGCTCGCAGCGCGGCACTCGGTGCCGCGCTGTGAGCTTGTATATCTGCTGTTTTTCAATAGTTAAAGCATCAAACAATGATACACGATAATGTGTACCCGTTCTAAATGGGTTAGAGCGGGGACATCTCCGCGTGGGCGACGTTCCTGAAACCATACATCGAAAAACAAGACCCGAATCCTTCCTGTCTTTGAAACATAATGGAATGTCATTCTGGGTGCAACCGAATAGTTTTTAGGCCATTGGTTTTCAAAGTGGGGTGTGTGGACCCCCAGGGGTCCTTGAGGGAGTGCCAAGGGGGGGTCCCCAGCTAAATGATTGTTAGGAACCAAATGGACCCTTATTGGGTATGTAACTCAAGAGAGTGTACAAATGGAACCAAATGGACCAGTTAGGGTCTCTTAACATTTGTTTGCAATATAAATCGGGGTCATTACATGGGGGTCCGTAGCCTAAAATGCATGTCTTACTGGGGGTCCTTAAAATTGTAATGGTTGAGAATCACTCACTGCTAGAGCTGGAAACATCTTCTCTTCTGGGGGTCCCTGGTATATATTTTCAAATGAGAGTTCTGTGGGCTAATAATTGTCAATTTGGGGGTCCTTGACATGAAAAAGTATAAGAAACACTGGGTTAGGCATAACTGCAATGTTACAACCTCTGGGTTAATACATCAATTTTTCAACTTGTGAGAGTGTACAAAAGGAACCAAATGGACCCTTAAGGGTCCATTTGGTTCCTTTTGCACACTCTCTAGAGCTAAATTAACACTGAGGATTGGATCGTGTAGGATTCGCGTGGAAGCAACAGACCGCAATAAATCACTTGACAGGATTAGCCTTGATGCTGTTTCTTTATTTGCTGTTTTGCATTCATTCCCTGATAAACATCAGATCAGCAATTTGAACGACTCGGGGAGAGATTAGCTCTCCTGCGTTGTCAGTGTAGGCGTCAGTGTGAGCAACCCTGGACCCAATGAGACGGCAGGGTTTGATTTGGACAGCAAATTTAGATTTAGTTTTATACAATTCAATGTAATTATATTTATTTTTAGTTTAGTTTTAGTAGACTAAATCTACAGTTTATTTAGTCAACTAAAAGGTATGTTGTCAGACCTTGATGGAGTCATAATGCCAGATTTTATACTTGGTTGCATGCTGAAAATAGCTGATCTACAAGCTCACAACGCGTTGCAGTCTGCTATTTTCAGAGCGCAACACCCGAGCACAACCCAACATAAAATGACTTCTAGTTCTACTGGATCTCTTCTCCTCTAGTCCCTCCCTATAGCATTGTAGTCTAGTCTAGTTTTTATGGGGGGGCATGCAGTGGCTCAGGCGTAGAGAAACCGTCATTAGAACACGGAGGGTTTCCAGTTCGATCCCTGTTGGCTCCCCCAGAGTCAGTGTGGAAGAGTCCTTGAGCAAGACTCTGAACCCCTAGTTGCTCCCAGTGAGCAGGTTGGTGCCTTGCATGGTTTCCTCTGCCATCGGTGTATGAATGTGTGTGTGAATGTAATGCACAATCTATGTAAAGCGCCTTGGATAAACGCGCTATATAAATGTACCATTTACCATTTATTTGATGAAATTGTCAATGGTTTTAGTATTAGTTTTAGTCCTCGTAGCTTGGTTTTGATTTCATCAGTGAAAAAAGGTAGTCTTTTTGTCATAATAGTCTTCGAAATCAACACAGTGAGCTGGAGTGGAACTCGTGGAACATCGCGGCAGTTGAGGCATGCAGGCGTTGGGCTCACGATCTCCGATCACTTACCGCCACGGTCCTAATGGTTCATTCTAAAACGGCTAGTTCCATTCCTTGATTCTGATTGGCTGGTTGCCGTGGTATCTGAGACTATAACCTCCACCTTGAATCAGTTTATATCAAAACCAGGTGCGTTAATTCTTTCCACTGTGCCGTGAGGCTGAAATAGAGAAGCGAGCATTTGATTGTCTCTCAAAAACCGGCTGAGAGGCGTTGGGAAACACTCGGCTGATGCCTCGTGTTTCCCAACGCCTCTCAGCCGGTGTATACTACCCCGGTAACCACTCGCCTCTTGTGGCTTATTGCTTTAGTCCATACGTCTATAAGTTCAATCTATAATTAAACACTTAGACGTTCACTCTTACAACACGTCTCGACACGTCTGACTGCTGCTGCCAGGTGTGACAGCTCGTCACAGATCAAACCCCCTCACCTCTCCAGTCTCCTGGTGTCCTCATCATTCAGCTCTTCACTGTGTCAGCCAGTCTGTCATTCACTGCAAGGCCATCATCATGTAATTCCTCTTCACATTCTGCCCTGTGCGAGGGGTTCATAAGTTTAATATTGTCTCTGTGTAATAACTCTGTATATCTTTAAAACCCTAACCCTCTGGGAGGATCGTGATCTCAGAGGGCATCACGCCTGCATGCATAGATTGTTATGGAGAATCATAAGGGGCAGCGCCAAGTACCAGCCATATCATTACAGTCATTATAGGACACTGGCATACGCTGTTGTATTACTGCAATTATAGCCAAATAGGACATCTTTCTTTCTTTCTTTCTTTCTTTCTTTCTTTCTTTCTTTCTTTCTCTCTCTATCCACCTGTTTCCGCAAGACTTTACTGTAGCTTTATCTGCGGGACACTTCCGGTTAACAGCAGACATACAAGCTCACGTCGCGTCGCAGATGCAACCGTTGTGAGCTTGTAGATCACACTCGGCTGCGACGCCAGAAATGCTGCTCGCCTTCTGCGCAATGCATGATGGGATGTTGGAAAGTTGTGGATATTGAACTCCATTCCACCCTCTCTCCATGTCTTCCCATCTCTCTCTCTCTCTCTCTCTCTCTCTCTCTCTCTCTGTCTCTCTGTCTCTCCCTCTCTCTCTCTCTCTGACACCTGCCAAGTCAACAATATCTGACATGATGCTGGTGCATCTGGGCGCTGAGGGAAGGTGTAGGTGCATGTATTTGTGTATGTGCATGTGTACGTGCACATGTGCATGCGTGTGTGTATGTGCATGTATGTGCGTGCGTGCGTGCAGTGGGTGTGTGGGGGAGCTTACATGACAGATATGAAACAGACCCGGGCGCTAATGAGCAACGCATCATGACAGATCACTGTCTGACAGCGTGACACATTACTGACAGGTTGCTGGCACCATTCCCACACACTCCTACACACACACACACACACACACACACACACACACACACACACACACACACACACACACACACACACACACACACACACACACACACACACCCTATCCGTATATACTTACAGTGCAGAGAGACACAGAGAGAGTGTCATTATGTAAGTGATGTTAGATGTGGTGAAATCATTTTCAGCTTAAACGCCCCATCGTATCGAGTTGGTTGTTTTGTGCCGACGCTAGCGGTTTTCTGCCCGCCGACCGGGCCGGGGGGGGCGGGCTGGGCTGGCTGACTGATTGGCTGGCAGATGATTGGCTGGCTGGCTCGGCCCCAGCGGCGGCGGCGGTATAGCGCGGTGCTGAGGCGGCGTAACAGGAGACGTCGCCGTGTGAGTCTGTCGGCACGGCGACGAGACCACTTGTGTGGTCTGCTGTGCCGCTCTGCATGCAGGCACGTGCACACATAGACATCAAAGGGGGCTTGAGCCCCTGACTTTTATACAATAAAATAAAAAAGACCATGAATGCAGTTTTAACTATGGTGAAAGAAATGCCATACCTGAAGGCAGCATTCAAAGGAATTGCCTTGTCCAAACTCTCCTGAACGCAGCATCATATGTTGAAAGAATTGCGTGTCTAAACCCACCAGGAGACCCGCCTCAATAATCTTAAGTATGAAAGTGCGTATGAACGTTAGTGCTGCTCGCTCAAGTGCAAAGCAATACTGTACCTACTGTACCTACTGTACGCCCTACTGATCCATTACAATAATACATTACTGTACCTACGCCCTACTGATCCATTACAATAATACATTACTGTACCTACGCCCTACTGATCCATTACAATAATACATTACTGTACCTACGCCCTACTGATCCATTACAATAATACACGCAGCATAATACGCCCAAAGCCATATCCAAACTATAACAATTAACTGATAATTAGTATGAGTTTTTATTTTAAGCACAGTAGTGACAAATGAATAGCTTTCTCAGTACGTTTTTTTTTTCTCTAGGGCAAAGTTACAAAGTTTTACCTTTTTTAAGCACAGTACAAAGTAAGTTTCAAGTTTTTTTTTAGCACAGTTTATTTTGAGCACTGTAGTGACACATGAATAGCTGTGCATTGTGCAAATGCAGGCTTTTCTCAGTAGCCTACCAGCTTTATATTGTCTTCATGCCTTTACTAGGTCTGACTTTATCCACCCTCCATGTGTCCGGCAAGGATTTCAGCCACTCCTGGAAGTCCAGCTCGCGTTTCCGCGAAGCGGGTCTTAACTCAATCCTGGTGGGTTTAGGAAACACACAAAATAATTGCCCTCTCTGTGTAGAAATCCATGCTGTTACGCCACATCTCCAGTATTGACTTAATTATGCTTAGTTCAGAGTGGTATCAAGCTGCGACGCGTCGTGAGCTTGGACGTCTGCTATTTTCCCCAAAAGGCCCTTTGAGAGATTTCATCCCCTGCCTCTCTAACATTCTCTGCACGTCCCTTTGCCCTAGCAGTCAGTGCTGCATGTTCATGATGTGTGGTGGGGAATAGAAGCAGTCAGTGCTGCATGTTCATGATGTGTGGCGGGGAATAGAAGCAGTCAGTGCTGCATGTTCATGATGTGTGGTGGGGAATAGAAGCAGTCAGTGCTGCATGTTCATGATGTGTGGTGGGGAATAGAAGCAGTCAGTGCTGCATGTTCATGATGTGTGGTGGGGAATAGAAGCAGTCAGTGCTGCATGTTCATGATGTGTGGTGGGGAATAGAAGCAGTCAGTGCTGCATGTTCATGATGTGTGGCGGGGAATAGAAGCAGTCAGTGCTGCATGTTCATGATGTGTGGTGGGGAATAGAAGCAGTCAGTGCTGCATGTTCATGATGTGTGGTGGGGAATAGAAGCAGTCAGTGCTGCATGTTCATGATGTGTGGTGGGGAATAGAAGCAGTCAGTGCTGCATGTTCATGATGTGTGGTGGGGAATAGAAGCAGTCAGTGCTGCATGTTCATGATGTGTGGTGGGGAATAGAAGCAGTCAGTGCTGCATGTTCATGATGTGTGGTGGGGAATAGAAGCAGTCAGTGCTGCATGTTCATGATGTGTGGTGGGGAATAGAAGCAGTCAGTGCTGCATGTTCATGATGTGTGGCGGGGAATAGAAGCAGTCAGTGCTGCATGTTCATGATGTGTGGTGGGGAATAGAAGCAGTCAGTGCTGCATGTTCATGATGTGTGGTGGGGAATAGAAGCAGTCAGTGCTGCATGTTCATGATGTGTGGCGGGGAATAGAAGCAGTCAGTGCTGCATGTTCATGATGTGTGGTGGGGAATAGAAGCAGTCAGTGCTGCATGTTCATGATGTGTGGCGGGGAATAGAAGCAGTCAGTGCTGCATGTTCATGATGTGTGGCGGGGAATAGAAGCAGTCAGTGCTGCATGTTCATGATGTGTGGTGGGGAATAGAAGCAGTCAGTGCTGCATGTTCATGATGTGTGGCGGGGAATAGAAGCAGTCAGTGCTGCATGTTCATGATGTGTGGTGGGGAATAGAAGCAGTCAGTGCTGCATGTTCATGATGTGTGGTGGGGAATAGAAGCAGTCAGTGCTGCATGTTCATGATGTGTGGTGGGGAATAGAAGCAGTCAGTGCTGCATGTTCATGATGTGTGGTGGGGAATAGAAGCAGTCAGTGCTGCATGTTCATGATGTGTGGTGGGGAATAGAAGCAGTCAGTGCTGCATGTTCATGATGTGTGGAGGGGAATAGAAGCAGTCAGTGCTGCATGTTCATGATGTGTGGTGGGGAATAGAAGCAGTCAGTGCTGCATGTTCATGATGTGTGGTGGGGAATAGAAGCAGTCAGTGCTGCATGTTCATGATGTGTGGAGGGGAATAGAAGCAGTCAGTGCTGCATGTTCATGATGTGTGGTGGGGAATAGAAGCAGTCAGTGCTGCATGTTCATGATGTGTGGTGGGGAATAGAAGCAGTCAGTGCTGCATGTTCATGATGTGTGGTGGGGAATAGAAGCAGTCAGTGCTGCATGTTCATGATGTGTGGAGGGGAATAGAAGCAGTCAGTGCTGCATGTTCATGATGTGTGGTGGGGAATAGAAGCAGTCAGTGCTGCATGTTCATGATGTGTGGTGGGGAATAGAAGCAGTCAGTGCTGCATGTTCATGATGTGTGGCGGGGAATAGAAGCAGTCAGTGCTGCATGTTCATGATGTGTGGCGGGGAATAGAAGCAGTCAGTGCTGCATGTTCATGATGTGTGGAGGGGAATAGAAGCAGTCAGTGCTGCATGTTCATGATGTGTGGTGGGGAATAGAAGCAGTCAGTGCTGCATGTTCATGATGTGTGGAGGGGAATAGAAGCAGTCAGTGCTGCATGTTCATGATGTGTGGAGGGGAATAGAAGCAGTCAGTGCTGCATGTTCATGATGTGTGGTGGGGAATAGAAGCAGTCAGTGCTGCATGTTCATGATGTGTGGCGGGGAATAGAAGCAGTCAGTGCTGCATGTTCATGATGTGTGGAGGGGAATAGAAGCAGTCAGTGCTGCATGTTCATGATGTGTGGAGGGGAATAGAAGCAGTCAGTGCTGCATGTTCATGATGTGTGGCGGGGAATAGAAGCAGTCAGTGCTGCATGTTCATGATGTGTGGTGGGGAATAGAAGCAGTCAGTGCTGCATGTTCATGATGTGTGGCGGGGAATAGAAGCAGTCAGTGCTGCATGTTCATGATGTGTGGAGGGGAATAGAAGCAGTCAGTGCTGCATGTTCATGATGTGTGGAGGGGAATAGAAGCAGTCAGTGCTGCATGTTCATGATGTGTGGTGGGGAATAGAAGCAGTCAGTGCTGCATGTTCATGATGTGTGGCGGGGAATAGAAGCAGTCAGTGCTGCATGTTCATGATGTGTGGTGGGGAATAGAAGCAGTCAGTGCTGCATGTTCATGATGTGTGGAGGGGAATAGAAGCAGTCAGTGCTGCATGTTCATGATGTGTGGAGGGGAATAGAAGCAGTCAGTGCTGCATGTTCATGATGTGTGGAGGGGAATAGAAGCAGTCAGTGCTGCATGTTCATGATGTGTGGTGGGGAATAGAAGCAGTCAGTGCTGCATGTTCATGATGTGTGGCGGGGAATAGAAGCAGTCAGTGCTGCATGTTCATGATGTGTGGTGGGGAATAGAAGCAGTCAGTGCTGCATGTTCATGATGTGTGGTGGGGAATAGAAGCAGTCAGTGCTGCATGTTCATGATGTGTGGCGGGGAATAGAAGCAGTCAGTGCTGCATGTTCATGATGTGTGGTGGGGAATAGAAGCAGTCAGTGCTGCATGTTCATGATGTGTGGTGGGGAATAGAAGCAGTCAGTGCTGCATGTTCATGATGTGTGGTGGGGAATAGAAGCAGTCAGTGCTGCATGTTCATGATGTGTGGCGGGGAATAGAAGCAGTCAGTGCTGCATGTTCATGATGTGTGGCGGGGAATAGAAGCAGTCAGTGCTGCATGTTCATGATGTGTGGTGGGGAATAGAAGCAGTCAGTGCTGCATGTTCATGATGTGTGGCGGGGAATAGAAGCAGTCAGTGCTGCATGTTCATGATGTGTGGCGGGGAATAGAAGCAGTCAGTGCTGCATGTTCATGATGTGTGGTGGGGAATAGAAGCAGTCAGTGCTGCATGTTCATGATGTGTGGCGGGGAATAGAAGCAGTCAGTGCTGCATGTTCATGATGTGTGGTGGGGAATAGAAGCAGTCAGTGCTGCATGTTCATGATGTGTGGTGGGGAATAGAAGCAGTCAGTGCTGCATGTTCATGATGTGTGGTGGGGAATAGAAGCAGTCAGTGCTGCATGTTCATGATGTGTGGTGGGGAATAGAAGCAGTCAGTGCTGCATGTTCATGATGTGTGGTGGGGAATAGAAGCAGTCAGTGCTGCATGTTCATGATGTGTGGTGGGGAATAGAAGCAGTCAGTGCTGCATGTTCATGATGTGTGGTGGGGAATAGAAGCAGTCAGTGCTGCATGTTCATGATGTGTGGTGGGGAATAGAAGCAGTCAGTGCTGCATGTTCATGATGTGTGGCGGGGAATAGAAGCAGTCAGTGCTGCATGTTCATGATGTGTGGTGGGGAATAGAAGCAGTCAGTGCTGCATGTTCATGATGTGTGGCGGGGAATAGGAGCAGTCAGTGCTGCATGTTCATGATGTGTGGCGGGGAATAGAAGCAGTCAGTGCTGCATGTTCATGATGTGTGGTGGGGAATAGAAGCAGTCAGTGCTGCATGTTCATGATGTGTGGCGGGGAATAGAAGCCAGGATGTCATGTTCTGCCACCCTGCTGTTCTGCTTGATTTGCTCCTCACACACATGGTTCTCTCTCTGCCCAGTGGGCACCCGGCCCACACATGGTTCTCTCTATTAGTCCAGTAAAAATAAAGCTGAGGTTGGAAAAAATTGTGTTATTTAGTTTTTCAACTGATTCTGACAGGAAATTAGGTCTACTAGCCAGGATAAAAAATCTACCATAATCTGCTCACTGCAAATACCCACAGTGGCCAAATCAAGTTGGGCTCCCATCGACTTTCTATACAGTCAGGAGGAAAATACCCAGAAAAAAAAATCTGCTTTAAGTAGGATGTGAGGGGTCTAACTAGGGGTTTGTCATGATGCTGAATCCATTGCAAGCATTTGTTTTGCACAAAAAACATTCATTGGCCCCAGAAAACGCCCACAAAACTGTTGAGAAGTGATGACTCATCACTTTTCATCACTAAACCATCATTTTCTGGGCCCATTTTTAGCCCAAGGAATGTTTTTTGTGCAAAACAAATGCTTGCAATGGATTCAGCATCATGACAAACCCCTAGTTAGACCCCTCACATCCTACTTAAAGCAGATTTATTTTCTGGGTATTTTCCTCCTGTATAGAAAGTCGATGGGAGCCCAACTTGATTTGGCCACTGTGGGTATTTGCAGTGAGCAGATTATGGTAGATTTTTTATCCTGGCTAGTAGACCTAATTTCCTGTCAGAATCAGTTGAGAAACTAAATAACACAATTTTTTCCAACCTGAGTGGATTTTTTTCCTAGAATTACTAGACTCTATGCCCAGTGGGCACCCGGCCCCGCTGCATGTGTTGTGCAGACTGTGAACTGTGTGGAAATCCTGAGTGTTGATTTGAACGCTGCATGAATGTGTACAAAAAGCACGCTCTCAGAGTTGCATATCTCTAAGGCAGGGAGGGGTCTTCAACGTTTTCAGGCCAAGGACCCCTTAAAGCAGGGACCCTGAAGCAGGGACCCTCACAACCTGTTCATAGATTCCATATAGTTTCATTGTTTAATAGCACAGTCATCAGTGTATTTGTATTCATGTCAATTTGGGTTTTCAGATATTTAACCACTTGAACCGTCAATACTTAATAAACTTGACCTTTCACTCTGTACTTAGTCTGCTCTTTTCCCCCTCTACACAAAACCTCTTTGCCGAAAATAGCAGATCTACAAGCTCACAACGCCTCGCAGCGCGAGGCGTTGTGAGTTTGTAGATCAGCTATTTTCGACTAAAGTTCTCAGAATATGGACAGTATAGGGTTTAAGTGGTTTATATAAAAAAGGAGAAAAAAAGGCTTCTGTCACACAAAGATTTGGAGTTCCCCCTGTAGTGACTTTGAGGATCCCCCAGGGGTCCAGGACCCCCTGTTGAAGACCCCTGCTCTAAGGTTTTCATTTGCTTCCTAGCTGGTCGTCTTGTCGGTAAGGGTCCGTTTGGTTGCTTTGTGTTCTCTCAGAGTTGAGTTGAATTGCCGCTCAGGGTTTTACAGTGTGTTGCTGCAAATGTTATACTCTTGAACTGTAATTTTTTTACTATTCTTGTATTATTGTTTTACTATTGTGTATTGGTGATGAAACTTAATGTGCTGTTGAAATGTCTGTACAGCACTTTGGTACTACGCAAATGCTCTATAAATAAAGGTGATTTGATTTGATTTGTCCAAGTAGTTTTGGACAAACTAGGACATCGATACAGAGTTACATATTAAACATGACACAGTCAAAGATGTTAAAATAATCGTGCGCTGTCCTTTCTATGAGCAAACTCGCTGTGAGAGCATGATTTGTTGCATTTGTTTCACGCAGATCAGAAATGCATGCCAGAGGTAGAGGATATCGACGCTGTCTTGCAAAAACCTTGCATCTGCATTTTTCAACCTTTTAGCGTTTTTTTTTTCTGTCACGTAATGCCGTACTTTGTTGTACAAGAGTGTCAAGCAAGTACTAAAAATAGCAAATCAATGGTGACTCATTGTGAGTGTCTATTTTCATAATTTCTGAAGATTTTTGTTACATTTTTCTGAAAAAAAAAGATTATGGTTTTTCGGACTACTACTATGTCATTCTCATTTTCTGGGGCCTGGAGAGGTGTTAAAATGAGAAACCCTTGAAGGGCAATTTTCTCTGCTTTACTGTTTCTGGATCAATAAGTTTCAAATGATCATATATTCTTCAAATATTGACCAATTTCAATTAATGATACATCATATGAAAGCTTACATTCTGTACTTCCATAAAATGTAAAAAGTAGAAGAATTACAAAACACCATGAGCGCTCACATATGAGGTTTTCTCGTGACAGCATGCGGACGACATAGTGATGAATCCCGACACAACTGGGAAACGTAAGACAACTGGAGCAGATAATCCCCAAAACACATTAACATCAAAGAGGACAGAAGTCTTCATTTTCCTTTAAGTTTTTGTGACACACCAGCGTTTGACTGAAATGCAAACACACACACACACACGCACACACACACACTCACACACACACACACACACACCACGGTGCGCCTGCCACTGTGTGTGTGTTGAACAAATCCACTGGACGTCGGCGTGTCGCTACAGTGGAGATGAACACACTAAATTATGTTTACCGTTGCGACCGTTAGAGCGTTAGAGCGCCACATATTGGATTTAATATACGCTGATCCGGGCGCCCGCCTCGGCGTGAAGGTTTTATTGCATACAGGCTTAAAAATCATGAGGAGAAACGGCCGCGGGGGCAGGAAAGGAAAACAAGGACAGACGTCTCACATCACCGTCGTGTGTGAATAACTGTCGTCTGTCACCAGATCATGACCAGGGAACAACATGTTTAAAATGGATGCAGAGCAGAAAGTAGAGAAGGAATTAAGTGGTAAATATAAAATGGTAGCTGCCTGTCATCCACCAATAGAAGCCACAGTGGAATCTGAAAAACGTTTCATATCCAATTATCCATCCATATTCTTTTTAGTTTTGTGCTAATTTAATGCACTGCTTCTCAAACCTTTTTGGCTTCAGTACTCCCTTATACTGATTTCTGAAGCCCCCATCCCGACTACAGCATTTTGCTTATAAAAATGTACATCAAAAGTTCAGTTCCAATGCCAATATGTTCAAAATGAAATGGCATAATGGCCAAATAAACAATGCTTTCTATGCAATAACAGTTGTACCTGTCAAGGTATTGATGTAATTTGCTTTAACAATTTACAGATGAGGAGGTTCACACAAAGACTGTCAAATGTTTTGTCACGACCCATAACAATAAAATACATTATTCCCATTTACCCCCGCGTACACATACCCCCATTTGAGAAACTAATGAGTACTTTCTACTTTTGGTACTTTGAGTACATTTCAAGTACATTTTGAATTCCATAATTTTACTTGTAACTGAATATTTCTATATTACAGTATTGGTTTTATTACTTAAGTAAAAAAAGAGTACTTTTTCCACCACTGCCGATATATAAACCTCTATACAAACCTTCCAGGAAAACTTGTAGCTAAAAGAATCCAACAACACTTCCGTCATCTGTGTTTGTCGTGGGCAACGGCAGCTTGAAATAACCGTCTGTAGCATAACTCCCAGACCGTGTTAAGTGTCTGGCGCTGAATGTGTTTGGCACCTCCTCTCAACCCTGGCGGCAACATTCCTCCCTCCGACACGAACCCTGTGTTCACGGTCCTAAAATACCACCGGATCCTTCCCTCCAACACAAACTGTACTCATTGGTACCACAAGATACAAGACAGAGGCATGCAGAGCTCTCTGCAGTTCTGAACCCTTATCTGTCCCTTATCGTCGTTGTCGGGTGAAAACCTTGTATGTCCAAAACCGTTTTGTATTTATCATTTTTATAATGATTTATTAAACTAATGAAAACAGCCGATCTGCAAGCACACAACACCTCGCACCGCAAGGCGTTGTGTGCTTGTAGATCTGCTGTTTTCACTACTTTTGTGTGACGGCCTTGTCTGATGAAGCAGGGCTTTACTTTGCGGAAAAACGTACACATTTGAAACTTGGAGATACGAGGTTTTGGCCCGACAATGACGTTATAAAGGATTCTCAAACTGTGGGATGTGGACCTCAGGTGGGCTGTAAGGATACAACATATAGCATGACATTAATGTCATGCTATATTAAACCTTGAAACCCCTGTTTTCATCATGACAATGATACACCTGAACATAAGGTATACTATGCTAGTTTCATTGATCCAAAATGGAACACGGCCAATTGATTGGCCATTAAAGATAAGTGGGCCCTGGTCCAGAAAAGGTTGAGAAATGCTGCCCAACGCAAACAAACAACAGAAACATGAATTCATGGATCTGAAACATCCCACAAAGCAAAACACGGTATATAGATCGCCCCAATGGTACTGAAACATCAATGCATGATCTACAGATGTGCCATTTCAGAACTCCATTCGTCCTGCCATTGGCAAGACAGCAGATTTCCAGTGGATTTGCATAACATTGAGCTTGTAGATCAGCTATTTTAGCATTTTTTATGACCTTCACTCTATCTACCTATGAAGGTGGATTCTGCTTTTCAATGGGAATGGAGTGGTTTCTTGACATTTGCGGGTTTCTGCAAAAATACGCTCCATTCTCCATTGAAATTAGAACGGCAAAACAGCAGGAAGTATACAGGAATAAAACCAGACTCGTGGCCAGCCTAATCAGCGCTCTCTGCCAGCTCTCTCGAATGCGCCTCTCTCCACTCACGCGCACACGATTTTTGCGGGTTTTGGGGTGTTTTTAGTCGGTTTTGGGTCGGTTTGGGTGGCTCATTAACTGTCGGCGGCGCCCCCCCTTTGAGATTGCGCTCTGTGCGGTCGCTTATACCGCTTATACCTAGCCACGGCACTGAAGAGAGCAGTAAGGCCTGAAGACTTGAAACAGCACGTCTGTATTTATATCTCTCCATACTGAAACGCCCCATAGAACAGGACCACACACAGTATACTGCAGATCTCTCCATGGGAACTGAAACCACCATGCATGTGATGTGCGGAGCTCTCCGCGGTCCTGAAGTGACAAGCATACAGTACAGAGTGCGGAGCTCTCCGAGGTGCTGAAATGTCCAATAAAGCAGAAGTGCACAGCACAGCATAATGGAGCCAAGTGTAAGGTATAGCTCTCCCAGTCCCAGGTGCTGAAATTGACATACAGTACATAATATTATAGACACTATGTGGAGCTGTCCGCAGTGCTGAAGTGTCCTAATAAAGCAGGGCACACATGCATGCAGTGTGCAGGAGAGAGCTCTCCAAGGTGCTGAAATAGCCCATTAAGACTTGGCATTATTGTACACTTCTTTAGCTATTGAAAAATAGCAGAACGACAAGCTCATAGCGCGGCACTCGGTGCTGCGCTATGAGCTTGTAGATCTGCTATTTTTTTAAAGTCGTGAAAATGTGTGCAAATCTTTGAATATATATGTAACTAAAATGTTGCTTCTGGGGGGGTCCCTGGAACAAAATATTTTGAGACGGGGGTCCGTGGCCAAATACGTATCACTGACATAGAAACATGCGTTTTTCAAAAACCTAGAATCGGGTCAAAGACTCGCACAGATTATTCAAGATCTTTCAAAAAATAGCAGAACTACAAGCTCGCAGCGCGGCACTCGGTGCCGCGCTGTGAGCTTGTAGATCTGCTATTTTTCAACAGTTAAAGCATATAATAATGTGCTCCCGTTCTAAATGGAATAGACAAGCATATACCAGAGATGAGCTGTTGTCCATAGAGTTGCTGAGGAGGCCGGATGACACTGCAGCTTGCTGAGACGGTACTAAAAAACTCCACCCTTTTTTTTAAAACATCGTCCGTGGTTGCTGAAATCAGCAACCTGGCGTACAGAGTTCTCCTCACCACACTCCTCGAAGGCACGCGAGCCGCTAGATCGCTGACTCTGTGACCGCATGTGTGTGTGTGTGTGTGTGTGTGTGTGTGTGTGTGTGTGTGTGTGTGTGTGTGCGTGTGTGCGTGCGTGCGTGCGTGCGTGCGTGCGTGCGTGCGTGCGTGCGTGCGTGCGTGCGTGTGTACTCCATGTACTCAACGATGTGTTAGTCCACCATCCATAGCATGTCATGCCATGACGTGCGACGTGCGTTGTTCTATATGCGTAAATAATCACTTGCTGTCGTACCAAAGGAATTGTCTTGGGACTATTCTGACGTCTTACCCTTTTTCCTCTTTCTTGCTACCGTAGTGGCTTTTTAGACCTCCTACCACTATGTGCTTCTGCAGCATTAAAAGTGGCTACGGGGAGGCATTTGGACCTTCTCCAAGCCTTATTTAACCTGACAAGTTGACTAAGAAGGCATCATTTATTTATAGGAACGGCCCCCGGGGGAGCATGTTTTTTTTAGGAGGAGGAGGAGAGCGTTAGGCGTGTGCTTTGTGTGCACGTGCGTGCGTGCGTGCGCGCACGTGGGAGGTCATGTGGAAGGTCACCATAGTTCAGATTGTGTATTGGTTGCAGTAACAATAATGATGATTTATGAGTGAACATTGTTGCCTGCAATGTTACTGTAAGCTGGTAGAATGCATTGAATCGATGTACGCCTGACATTCTCATTAATCCAACAAAAGATAAAGAAGAAAACTAAAATTCTCTATTAATCAACTAAAGTACTCATTATGCAGACTGTCCCATTTCAGGTATTCAAATGTATAACACTCTTTTGAAAATAGCAGATCTACAAGCTTGTAGATCAGCCATTTTATAATGGAACAAATGTATAGGGCAACGGTCTTCAACAGGGGGTCCGGGACCCCTAGGGGGTCCTCAGAGTTACTACAGGGGGTCCTTCAAATCTTTTTAGAAGCTTTTTTTCCCCCTCCTTTTTTATATTAACTACTTGAACCCTAGCGTCCATATTCTGAGAACTTAAGCCAAAAATAGCAGATCTACACGCTCACAACGCCTCGCACTGTGAGGCGTTGTGAGCTTGTAAATCGGCTATTTTCGGCAAAGAGCTTTGGTGTAGAGGGGAAAAAGAGCAGACTAAGTACAGAGTGAAAGGACACGTTTATTAAGTATTGACAGTTCAAGCGGTTAAATATCTGAAAACACAAATTTACATGAATCCAAAATACAATGATGATTGTGCCGTCAAACAATGAAACTATATGGTATTTTTGGGTTTTGGGGGTCCCTGCTTCATCCCTCTCTCGACTAAGGGGTCCTTGGCCTGAAAACGTTGAAGACCCCTGATATAGGGCTGAAGAGGGTTACTGTATGTTTTGAATTATAATCAACGTCTACAAAGTAACCAGCAACTAATGTTGTCAAATACTGTAAGAGTCCTGCTAGTCAGTTGTCTCCTTGGATAGTGACTGACGAGAGGGAGAGAAGCACTCTGTGGTCGTGTCCTGGGCTCTGAGGAACTGAAGGATTATAAAATTACAATTACCTGTCAGATGAGTTCACTGTCACTCCTCACAATGTTGTGGTGGTCGTAATGACGGGCTTAGTGAAGGGTGGAGAGGTCCTCACAATGTAGTGGTCCTCATAATGACGGGCTTAGTGAAGGGTGGAGAGGCTGGGGTGACCTGGAGGACAGCAGGTTCTCCTCAGGAGGACACGGGGTGACCTGGAGGCTAACGCTGATGCTTCAGGTTTGCCCTTGAGCAAGGCTGAGTAGCCATCAGCTGGCTGAAGCTGAAAATGAATTTCCCCTGCATGGGGGATTAAAAGGCAGGCAAGGTCATAAGTGGGTTCCTTGCAAATGTAGTTAAAGAGAAACTAGGTAGTTTAAGACAATCTTTTTGGATGAAGTGCCATGATTCCCAATCAAAAAAATAAAATAAAAATTTAAAATTATGTTTTTATGTGGCCCCACCCACCTGTTCATTAAGTATGCCTGGTTGTCATGGTGGGCGGTGACCCAGCTGAAGTTAGTCACACCCACAATGTTGGGTGAATGGTAAAAGGGGAGGGGATGATTATATGGTGTCATTTTATTTGTGTTTTTGGATTGGCACTTTTAACCCACAAAGTATCAGCCTCCAGGAAGAAACCCGAAATGCAAAGGGAATACATAATTGCTCATAACAACCACAACAGGGGGTCTAATGAAGTACTGTCAACCTCATAGACACATGAAAACCAGAAAAAGTACAAAACTATGGCACCACCTCTTTAAGATATATCTATATACATTCTTTTAGCAGTCATTTCCCTTTATCAGTGACTATATTGTTGTGCTAGGGTGTTTCCTTGCTAAAGACACATCCCCTGGCTGTATTGTGGTTCTGTTCCACTCTTTATGTTGACATTCATCCCTTGGAGGGAGGTTTTTGTCAGGAGGAGCTCAGCCAGAGCTCTTAATTGCTCCCTTTGAACTTCAAAGGGGTTGTGCACTGAGGTAATTGATTGTGCCATAAAATAAGTGCTCGTTAGTGATCTCTCTAATCTATGAAAGCATCACAGACAACTACCTGTTTGATGCCTGTCATAGAGCGGAGGGGGGATGTGTTTGTATACTAACAGACTTGCCTATAGTTCCCCTTTAATGTAGCATCACAGTGTTTTAACAACTGTATCCATTTACAGTATACGTTGGCTATTCAAACATAGCAGATCTACAAGCTTGTAGGGTCCGTGGCCAAACACATATCAATTTGTGGGTCCTTGACAGCTTTCCTTGAAGTTTGAGTACCACTGTTATAAAGTATCCAAATGAAGAAGAAGAAAAAGAAAAAGAGGGGGGGGGGGGGGGGGGGGGGGTGACTAGACTGAAGAATAGAGTATCGCAGCGGAAGTGGTTTCCTGGTGCCACTTCAAATCTCCCATTCATTTTCGCCATAGACTTTTACAAAAATATTCATAACAATGATGTTAAGCCTCGAACCAAGCCATCCAGGATGGCAGTGAATCATGACCATACAACCTTTGTTTCTATGGAAATAACATTTTGAAAATCACTAAACAAAGGGTAGTTATTAAATGTAGTATATCAAATAATGTAATATTAAAATATGTTTTCACATATAGGATCAAAGGTTGTATGGTCATGATTCACTGCCATCCTGGATGGCTTGGTTCGAGGCTTAACATAATTTTAATAAACATTTTTGTCTATGGCGAAAATGTATGGGAGATTTTAACCCATTCAGAACGGGTACACAGTATTGTGTATCATTATTGTATGCTTTAACTATTGAAAAATAGCAGACATACAAGCTCGCCGCGCGGCACCGAGTGCCGCGCAGCCGCGCTGCGAGCTTGTAGATCTGCTATTTTTGAAAAATCGTGAAAATTAGAATTTTGACCCGATTCTATAAGTGTCTTTTGAATCATTCTAAGATTTTTTGGAAAAACCTTATGTTTCTATGTCAGCAATGTGGCCAGCCATCGTCAAAGAAAAGGTCCTTTTCACTTAACTGGAGCTCAGTTAGTCTGTTCTTGAGAGACTACTATGTCAGTGGTGCTCAAACTTTTTAATGTGAAGGACCCCCAAAATGATATGTATTTGGCCACGGACCCCCATCTCAAAATATCTAGTTCCAGGGACCACCCAGAAGCAGAATTTGAGTTACAAACATTCGCTCTAAAAATACATAATATTCAAGGATTTGCACACATTTTCACGACTTTTTCAAAAATAGCAGATCTACAAGCTCGCAGCGCGGCACTCGGTGCCGCGCTGTGAGCTTGTATATCTGCTATTTTTCACTGGTTAAAGCATTCAATAATTCTAGGCCTGAATTTAAGTGGCACCAGTGAACCACTTCGGCTGCGATGCTCTATTAGCTGTGATCACAGTGACGGTCCGGGCCGCCGCGGCTGTCATAAATAAAACAGTGTTGTTTATTGGAGTGGCAGGCGTAGATTAATGGCTGCATTTAATTAAGAGGCTTGAGGGGGGCTCAGGGTGTCAGAGATCAGCGCGAGTCCACCGCCAGCCCTGGCTACATTTAGCCTAGCTTGTTAGCGGCGGCCATCTGTTCCTACGCAGATTAGCCCACTAAGCCTGGGAAACGCATAATCACACATAATCATTTGAATGCTTTAACTATAAGAAAAACAGCAGATATACAAGCTCACAGCGCGGCACCGAGTGCCGCGCTGTGAGCTTGTAGATCTGCTATTTTTGAAAAATCCCGAACATTTGTGCAAGTCTTTTTCAAGTCTATTTTTGACCCGATTCTATAAAAGTGTCTTTTAAAATCCTTCTAAGGTTTTCTGCAAAAAACTATGTTTCTATGTCAGTGGTGCTCAAACCTTTTTCATGTCAAGGACAACCAAAATGACATGTATTTGGCCATGGACCCCCATCTCAAAATATTTTGTTCCAGGGACCCCCCAGAAGCAACATTTTAGTTACTAATGTTAGCTTTAAAAAGGGCCAATTCAAAGATTTGCACACATTTTCACGACTTTTCAAAAATAGCAGATCTACAAGCTCGCAGCGCGGCACCGAGTGCCGCGCTGTGAGCTTGTAGATCTGCTATTTTTCACTAGCTAAAGCATTAAATAACTGCAGGTCTGATAGGATTAGCAGAGCTCTGCAGCAGAGAGGCAGGCAGGCAGCAGCCTCTCTGCAGCAGCCATGGGAAGGAGAGGAGAGAGGAAAATAAACTGTTGTTGTTCAGAGCTGTTTATGCTGCTGTTAATTGTAATTTGTTTTCGTGTCCCTGTGAAGGTGTTTTTAAACCATTGAAACCCAGAAAGCATCGGTGTCGCCCAAAATGGCATTATTTTATATTTTGGTTATTCAAAAATAGCAGATATACAAGCTCATAGTTCAATGTGTTCAAATCTTTGATTGATTGATTGAAGACTTTATTAGAAGTTTGCATAGGAAAAGGTACAGTCTCATGACGGTACAGTTCACTGGTACAAGGTCAACTAAAAGGAGATCCTAGGAAAGCACTTGGCTTATTTACACAGGAAACCATTGAAGTATCTCATATAACATTGAATGACAGACGGATAGAACACAGTACTATGCAGTAGATATAGTAAAAAAAAAGTAAATAAAAATAAAATAAACAGTGCAAAAAAATATATACAGTAGGTAAAACCCTTTGACTATACTTTGAGATGGGGTTGGCGGCCAAATACAGTTAATACCCAGGGGGCAAACCAGCCTTTTTTTAGGAAACCTGCATTTGCCCCGACATACAAAGTTGTCCACCAGAAATATTATCTATGACCCAGTAGGATCACAACCTACATGGACAACCCGGTCAATTTGTACAACAAAGTCCAATATGGCCGCCTTTAGTTTTAATGGGGGGGGGGTGAATAGGGCAAAATTTTAAACTGAGGGATATTTCCACGAAACTTCACAAGTTGATCAATGGTATACATATGAACATTTTTTGTATTGCAAGTTTCCATGAAATCCAATATGGCCGCCACAATATGGCCGCCATAATGTAAGGACCCAGAAAATAGGTTTTGTCTCTAACTTCTGAACCAGATGAGCTAGACACGCAAACTTGGTGTCTATTTCATGGTGTCTGACCATGGGAGACTCAATGGAATAGCTAATTTTATTATTGGGTGTGTCTGGACCTTTATTGTGCATATTTGCAAGATGGTGGACTCCCAAAATAGAGCTTTAACATAATTTCTACCATGATTGTTGACTGCTTTTGCAAATACAAGCAATATGAATCCATTTGCTAAGATTTATGGCACAGAAGGGACTTATACCTGTATTATTCTTGAGTTTGCATGTTGTCAAAATGGCTGTAAACGAGATATTATATTTCCTGTCCGATTCTACTGTATGTAGTTGTAGCAATGACTTCAGATAAAATCAGAGACCAAAACAATGTATCTTAGAAATATTTTTTTAATTAAAAAAAAAAGAAAAAAAGAGAGAGATTATCTCAATGAAATGAATGCAACTGCCTTTTTGGGTATTTCACACATAGACATGCACATGCTTTCCAACAACTTCAGCTTCAGGGAAATTATAATGAACACATGATTAAAACAGGCTGCATTATAATGCAAATAATTGCTAGTCACTATCACTGTCATGTGTACCTATCCTGCTGCATCTTGTCTCCAGTCCTTGGCAATGACACCCCAAGTAGCATGCAATTCCCTTCTTCGCACATGAACAGTTTTTCTGGCAGCCTTTGATACAGCTACATGATATTGCCCTGTCCATTGATATAGGCCAGGCTGGCTCTGTAGATGGACAGGGGACTGCCTTCCCATCACTGAGAGACCATCCATATTCAGTGAAGCAAGGGATGTCTGGCTTCGCGATGTGTGCAGTTTTATGTATTATGGCTGCTAGAGCAGCTCTTTTCAGGTGCAGGCCAAAGGCATTTTCTGTAGGTGGCAGCAGCTTCAACAGGGTTGATCGGTTATTTAGGAACTTGTACACTCTCAGCTTTGCCAGGTCAAAGTCCTCCAAATGGTCAGCTTTTGATGCATATACAGCTATTGTGAGGTCTCTAGCCTGATTCTTGACATCCTCTGAGAGGGAATAAGAGGAATTTTCACCAAACTCCTGAAGTGCAGGGAGTCTAGGAGGTGGGTGGCAGCATGATATAGGCACATGATGATGATGTCTGTGTCATTAGCATGGATGACAACTCTGTCAACTTTGTGAGCCTGGACACTATAGATGGTGTGTAGAATTACCCATGTGTCGGCCTCCTGTTGTGTTGACTCTAGTGCAGGGACATCAACAACACACCCCTCCTTGATCACCACACTCCTTGTCTCTTCTTTAAATCCTCCACTCAGGTAAAGATGGGTTGTACCAAGAGCAGACTTAAGTGTCTCATTTTGACACCATTCTTCACAGAGGAATCTTAGAAGGTTTGCTTTGTTTTCAGAGACAGCAAAAAACTCTTGAGGATCAGGAGCTGTATATTGTGCAGATACTTCATATTCTTTTGCAGGTTTTGAATGGACATACCTGTGTTCCTGCTCAGCTGTCTTAAGACTGGGTCCACTGCCCTGCCCTTTATTCACAGCCTGAGTGGCAGAGATACCACCAGCTATCCCTTTTTCACTGGAAAGAAGGCATGGTTCAAGACCAGCATGGGTCTACTAGATCTCCCTGCACTTCAGGAGTTTGGTGAAAATTCCTCTTATTCCCTCTCAGAGGATGTCAAGAATCAGGCTAGAGACCTCACAATAGCTGTATGCATCGAAAGCTGACCATTCGGAGGACTTTGACCTGGCAAAGCTGAGAGTGTACAAGTTCCTAAATAACCGATCAACCCTGTTGAAGCTGCTGCCACCTACAGAAAATGCTTTTGGCCTGCACCTGAAAAGAGCTGCTCTAGCAGCCATAATACATAAAACTGCACACATCGCGAAGCCAGACATCCCTTGCTTCACTGAATATGGATGGTCTCTCAGTGATGGGAGGGCAGTCCCCTGTCCATCTACAGAGCCAGCCTGGCCTATATCAATGGACAATATCACAATATCAAAGGCAATATCATGTAGCTGTATCAAAGGCTGCCAGAAAAACTGTTCATGTGCGAAGAAGGGAATTGCATGCTACTTGGGGTGTTGTTGCCAAGGACTGGAGACAAGATGCAGCCGGATAGGTACACATGACAGTGATAGTGACTAGCAATTATTTGCATTATAATGCAGCCTGTTTTAATCATGTGTTCATTATAATTTCCCTGAAGCTGAAGTTGTTGGAAAGCATGTGCATGTCTATGTGTGAAAGACCCAAAAAGGCAGTTGCATTCATTTCACTCTTTTTTTTGTTATTTTTTTTAAATTAAAAGAATATTTCTAAGATACATTGTTTTGGTCTCTGATTTTATCTGAAGTCATTGCTACAACTACATACAGTAGAATCGGACAGGAAATATAATATCTCGTTTACAGCCATTTTGACAACATGCAAACTCAAGAATAATACAGGTATAAGTCCCTTCTGTGCCATAAATCTTAGCAAATGGATTCATATTGCTTGTATTTGCAAAAGCAGTCAACAATCATGGTAGAAATTATGTTAAAGCTCATTTTTGGGAGTCCACCATCTTGCAAATATTTACAATAAAGGTCCAGACACACCCAATAATAAAATTAGCTATTCCATTGGGTCTCCCATGGTCAGACACCATGAAATAGATACCAAGTTTGCGTTTCTAGCTCATCTGGTTCAGAAGTTAGAGGCAAAACCTATTTTCTGGGTCCTTACTCCTTACATTATGGCGGCCATATTGTGGTGGCCATATTGGATTTCATGGAAACTTGCAATACAAAAAATGTTCATATGTATACCATTGATCAACCTGTGAAGTTTCGTGGAAATATCCCTCAGTTTAAAATGTTGCCCTATTCACCCCTCATTAAAACTAAAGGCGGCCATATTGGACTTTGTTGTACAAATTGACCGGGTTGTCCATATAGGTTGTGATCCTACTGGGTCATAGATAATATTTCTGGTGGACAACTTTGTATGTCGGGGCAAATGCAGCACACCTTCCTTTGCCCCCTGGGTATAATAACTTTGGTCTTGACATGAAAAAGTTGGAGCACGACTGATAGCTTATATAATTATATAACTTATATAAGTGTGGGTCATGACTGTAAGTATAAGGTCGCAGGGTACGCTGCAGTACAAGCTGCCGAAATGAGATTCCTCAGACGGGTGGCTGTATCTCTCATAGATACCAGCCACATGTAGGTGAGAAGTTCAGTCACCCCAGAGAGACTTAGAAGAGAGTAGAACCGCTGCTCCTACACTTAGTACGGATGCCTCCAGAGCGCCTTCCTAGGAAGGTCCTCGATGCACGTCCCACTGGGAGGAGACCCCGTGGCAGACCAAAGACCGGATGGAAGGATTATATCTCCACACTGGCCTGGGCCAATGCCTTAACATAGGGCAGGGGTCTTCAACAGGGGGTCCAGGATCCCTAAGGGGTCCTCAGAGTTACTACAGGGGGCCCTCCAAATCTTTGTGTGATAGAAACCTTTTTTCACCTTGTTTTATATTAACCACTTGAACCCTAGCGTCCATATTCTGAGAGCTTTAGCCAAAAATAGCCGATCTACAAGCTCTCAACGGCTCGCATCGTGAGGCGTTGTGAAGCTTGTAGATCGGCTATTTTCGACAAAGAGGATTGGTGTAGAGGGGGAAAAGAGCACACTAAGTACAGAGTGAAAAGTCAAGTTTATTAAGTATTGACGGTTCAAGTGGTTAAACACAAATTGACATGAATCCAAAATACACTGATGATTGTGCTGTCAAACGATGAAACTATATGGAGTCTATGAACAGGTTGTGGGGGTCCCTGCTTCATCTCTCTCTCAACTAAGGGGTCCTTGGCCTGGAAACCGCTGATTTAGAAAACTTTTCTTTTAGAATGTGGTCCTCAGATCTAAGTGGGTTATGGGCTGGTGAACTCTGAGACTGTAGCAAAGCGACGGCGGTAAAAACCTGTTAAAACTTCTGTTCAGCTTTCACCATCTCGGGGAAACGGTGGAAACCTTCACAGGAGAGAAATGCTACTCTGGAGCAACACGAAAAAAATTAATTGTCAAAGTTAACCCATTCAGAACGGGTACACATTTTGTGTTTCATTATTTTATGCTTTAACTATTGAAAAATAGCAGATATACAAGCTCACAGCTCGGCACCGAGTGCCGCGCTGCGAGCTTGTAGATCTGCTATTTTTGAAAAATCGTGAAAATTAGAATTTTGACCCGATTCTATAAGTGTCTTTTGAATCCTTCTAAGGTTTTTTGAAAACCTTATGTTTCTATATGTCAGCAATCTGGCCAGCCATCGTCAAAGAAAAGGTCCTTTTCACTTACTGTAACTGGAGCTCAGTTAGTCTGTTCTTGAGTGACTACTATGTCAGTGATTCTCAAACCTTTTCATGTGAAGGACCCCCAAAATGATATTTATTTGGCCACGGACCCCCATCTCAAAATATTTAGTTCCAGGGACCCCCTCAGAAGCAACATTTGAGTTACAAACGTTCGCTTTGAAAATACATATATTCAAAGATTTGCACACATTTTCACGACTTTTTCAAAAATAGCAGATCTACAAACTCGCAGCGCGGCACTCGGTGCCGCGCTGTGAGCTTGTATATCTGCTATTTTTCACTGGTTAAAGCATTCACTAATTCTAGGCCTAAATGGGTTAATCTATAAACGACGTTCTCACACAGAGAGCCAAAAAAGAAAAAAACCTTATCAGTCACAAGCACACACTTCTTGTGCTTCGAGGGAGACGACGGGAACAAGCCAGGGGCGAAATAATAACGTCTTGTGTTCTGCCGTTTCTTTTTTTAATATTCCTAGATTGAGTTCCTGGCAGAGCTGAGTGAGCCGTGTATATTAAACCATGTAGGCCTAGAATTATTGAATGCTTTAGCTATCGAAAAATAGCAGATATACAAGCTCACAGCGCGGCACCGAGTGCCGTGCTGCGAGCTTGTAGATCTGCTATTTTTGAAAAAGTCGTGAAAATGTGTGCAGATCTTTGAATATATGTATTTTTAAAGCGAACGTTTGTAACTAAAATTTTGCTTCTGGGGGGGTCCCTGGAACTAGATATTTTGAGATGGGGGTCCGTGGCCAGATAAAAATCATTTTGGGGGTCCTTCACATGAAAAGGTTTGAGAACCGCTGACATAGTAGTCTCTCAAGAACAGACTAACTGAGCTCCAGTTAAGTGAAAATGACCTTTTCTTTGACGATGGCTGGCCAGATTGCTGACATAGAAACATACGTTTTCTCCAAAAAACCTTAGAAGGATTCAAAAGTCACTTATAGAATCGGGTCAAAATTCAAATTTTCACGATTCTTCCAAAATAGCAGATCTGCTATTTTTCAATCGTTGAAGCATAAAATAATGATACACAGTAATGTGTACGCGTTCTGAATAGATTAAACACTCCCCATATGTTGAGATGGAGGAGTTTTATAACGCTTGTATCTTACACAGCGCACTGGCGCTCTGGCCTCAGGGAGAATGTGTTAGAAAATACGCTGAAGACATTGTGTATCTCATTACACTCACCAGATGTTTAACTACAAACCAGGATCCAGCGTTGATTGTTTTTTCTGTGAAGTTGCTTGCTAAGTATTGGTCACATCTGGCAACACAGCTAGAAACCAGGGATGCTCCATTGGTATCGGCCAGATAACGTTCGCCGTCGGTGTTTGCCGTTTTCGTTCAATATCTTTATTGGCAAATAAAGCTGACATTAAGCGATGGCGGTAGCCGATATTTATCTGTTGATGATAAGCATACATTTTGTGCAGGCTATGTTGGTGTGTTGGTTATCTGCAGCCTACCAGACTGTAGATTCTGAACACTTAATTATTATAATGAAGATGTATTCGTTTCCCTGACACAAAAGGGGTGTTTGTGAGAGAGAGAGAGAGAGAGAGAGAGAGAGAGAGAGAGAGAGAGAGAGAGAGACACAGACAGACAGACATAGACAGAGAGACAGAGACAGAGACAGAGACAGAGAGAGAGAGACAGAGGAAAGCGACAGATTGTTCTCTCATGATCTCATGACGTCTTGGCTCAGATAATCAGCTGTCAGTTACCAGTAGCTCCCAGCGTTGGCAGTCTTAAAACTCCAACACACGGTTCTTCCTGCTCGGTGAATGAATCCCAAAGCTGCAGAACAGCCAATGAAACACATGTCAATGGAACAATTACAACAAATGTCCTTTGGACTCAAACAGAAAAGAAAGGTTTACAATAGTCTGGTTGTCCATAGCAGCCACAATAATGAAAAATGTATATTCCACTCGGGGTGAAGTATTAGTTCAGGGGTTTTGAGCGTTTGTTGGGCAAAGGACCCTTTAGCTGAGAGAGATGAGCAGGGACCTTTACATCTCATCAGATGGGGGTCCGTGGCTCAAATGCCCAATAAATAATGGATATGAAAAGGCTTGAAAACCACTGTCTACAGTGAACCTCTTCACCAGTCGATGCATTGTGAGCTTGTAGAGCAGCTATTCTCGGCACCCGTCGCCCCAGAATAGGGACGCTATGGTTCAAGTGATTTATGTAAAACATTAAATAAAGTTCTTATTATTCCACAAAGATTCGGCAGCCCCTCCCCCTGCAACCCCTGCAGTATCTCTGGGGACGCCGTAGGGGTCCCCGGACCCCCTGTTGAAGACCCCTTGTGTAGACAGTTTATTGAAGAACATTAAAAAACAGCATCATATCCAGCCTGGCCTCGTCTGGCCCAGCAGGGCGTTCTTATCTTGTGTTCACACTAAAGGCCTTTCAGAGGGTGAAGCACCCTGGTAATTCATTTTCAATGAGAGGAGGGCGATTATTTGGAACGCGTGGAGAAGTTGAGGGTAGAGGAGAGCTGGGGAGCGGTCCTGTGAAACTCTCTCACGCGCGCGTGCTCGCTGGTCCACGTGCTCGCTGGAGGCAAGAGCTGGATTGTGGTCATCTTTGTAAATATTGCACGGCGTTTACTCGTGGAGCGACTGTGTTTGTGTCTCCACTAGGTCGTATTCTTTGTACAGCAGTGGTTCTTAACCAGTGGTCCGGGGACCACCAGTGGTCCTTGATAGGGTTCCAGGTGGTCCTTAGATAAATGATGCAGAGTTGGTAATCAAATGGACCCTTATAGATGTTGAACCAAATTAAATGTTTTTTAAACGTTGTACTTTGTACAGAAATAAACCAAACCACTCCATTCCATTTCCTGAGAGCGTAAAGTGAAACTGTTTCAATTTACGTCCTCAAGAGTTAAATTAATGTTAAACACCTGCAATGCATTACTTACATTTACACGCAGTCTACACAATTAGAGAATGTAGAATAATTGTTATTTTGATTGACCTGTTATCAGTCTTATGATACCACATCAGTATATGGCTACGGTATGGAATTCTGGACGAAATCCTATACAAAGATAACAAAATATTCTACAGTATGTCTTGGGTCATAGGGGCTAAATGACATCAAATGGTGGTCCGTGGCTCAAATGCTGAATAAATAACGGTCCTTGGTATGAAAAGGCTTGAAAGCCACTGTTTGGCATTATGTTCCACTAACAGACAAAATCACTGGTGAAAAGAGAACAGGGAAGCGTTCCTAGACCTTGGAACAGCTGTTGACTCACCAGACCCTGATGACAGCTAACAGGAGCCTGTGACAAGACCCCCGACTGTGACAAGACCCCCGACTGTGACGTTAAACACACAGCAGTCCAAACACAATTAGTACAATTAACGGATTAAGACTGCCAACGCTTTATTACGCATCATCACTTTAACCATTAATGTATGCTTTAGCTATTGAAAAATACTTTTTTAAAAAGTAGCAGATCTACAAGCTTGCAGCGCGGCACTCGGTGCCGCGCTGTGAGCTTGTATATCTGCTACTTTTTAAAAAGCGTGAATATTTGTGCAAGTCTTTGAATATTTTTGACCCAATTCTATAAGTGTCTTATAAAAGGTTTTTTGAAAAACGCTTTCTACGTCAGTGGTTCTCAAACCTTTTCATGTCAAAGACCCCCTAGAATTATGTATTTGGCCGCGGACCCTCGTCTCAAAATAGTATGTTTCAGGGACCCCCCCAGATGCAAATATTTGAGTTGCAAATGTTCACTTTAAAAAAAAAGATATAATCAAAGATTTGCACAAACTTTCATGATTTTTTCAAAAATAGCAGATCTACAAGCTCGCAGCACGGCACTCGGTGCCGCGCTGCGAGCTTGTATATCTGCTATTTTTCAATAGTTAAAGCATTGAATAATTCTTGGCCTAAACGGGTTAACAGATTAGCATTCTATGAATTCCACGTTGTCTCTTGGTGTGGTGACATTGTGGCTCAGGTCACTTGACTCTGATCTGTGTAATTGTTGTGGTCTCCACACTGTGCAACGCATATCGATCAAACCCTCTCAAATAAAACACATATTATTTGCTTATTTTCCCATCTTTTAAATGCTAAATCTATAGCTGGGGTTTATATGGTCCAGTTCCCTCAGCGCAGCGGAGAATCAATTTGCGGACGATCTATTTTAATTTGTCCGTTTGTTCAGACGTTATGAGACACTGTGGTTTCATGTATTATGTCACTTATACCGTCGTTCAGCGAGGTCAAGGCAGCCGCCAGGGACATGGCCTTACAGCTCTGTGAAGCATGGGATGGATGGGTGAAATGTAACGACACAAACCTAGACCTGTGTTGTTTGATGCCCAGGTTTGGGAATAATTACATGTTGCTGCCGGCCCTTGGCCGCACTTTGGCACACGCCCTTACTGTTTCTTGTTGCGACCATAGGTCGCAGTTAACTATGAAACATAGTAACGCCTCAATGTCTAGCTGCTGACCTGTTTGTTGACATTGTGACATCACATTGTTTTGACATCACCTCATCAAAGATCAAACCCTGGATATCCACAACCGGATCATCACCTACATCTCCATAAAGGGAGATAGAACTTAGCTCTCCATATATGAAGCTGCCCTCTACATCTGATTCCCAGATGATGCCCTGTTAGGGCAACCACACTAATAGAATCCCTTTTATGCCATCAATATTGTGCCCTTATTTGTCTGTCTGCCTTAGGGCATCTTTGTGTTAATTAGTTACAGTTGAAACTATTCTATTCTATTAAAACCAACCAATCCCAGGTAGTTATCTAGTGATAGTTAGTTACAGTTGGTGGTTATCTAGTGCTAGTTAGTTACAGTTGGTGGTTATCTAGTGCTAGTTAGTTACAGTTGGTGGTTATCTAGTGCTAGTTAGTTACAGTTGGTGGTTATCTAGTGCTAGTTAGTTACAGTTGGTGGTTATCTAGTGCTAGTTAGTTACAGTTAAACCATCTGCTTCCCAGACAGTCAGGAAGGAATGTCTTCCAAGCCACTGCACCCTACTTAGCTTAGCTTTAACTCCGCCGTGCTATTAATAGCACTCTGCTAATCCTGGCTCTTGGCTGTTCATTGGAAAACACAGTTTTGTACCTGGCATTAAAGGCACACGGCAGGCTGTTCCACTCAGGGTGTTCCACTGTGCACAGGCCAGCAAGCAGGGGAAAGTAACCCAATTACTCACTTTTCTTTTCAGTACGTTATCATATTCCATTACATCTTAAAGCCAATCACAACCCTTTTGAACCAATAGCCTATTTCTCAGCCTGGTGGCTAGTAGGGCTGGCACGATTATGACTGATTGATCACTGATAGGATTTTACATGACGATTAATTGTCACTCAAATAATTGCGATTAACGATTTAATCATGTTTTTGTCGTTGACAATTACATTTCTGTTTGCCTTGTAGGTTTTGAAGTTGCACATGGCAGATATGACACATAACCTATAAATATACAAAGAAATGACATTTTTGACAACTAGCCAATCTACAAGCGCTTGTGGATCGACTATTTCTACTTTTTTTTTTTATTATGACACAACAATTGCGATTATGTCAAATAATTGTGATTAGACAATTATGTAATAATTGTGGCAGGTCTACTGGTGGGCCTTGAGGGTATTGCAAGAGGGTCCCCAAATGATGTTTGGCAAAACACCAAGACTATGATAACATTCATTTTAAAATCTGGTTGTTGCCGTTGTTTTATTGATTGAATACTTTATTAGTCAGAAATGTAAACAGCACGTTGGTCCCATAAGACATTAAGGCTAAAAGGATAACAGACAACAGTCCTGGGGACTTGTTCCCATTGTGGTCCTAAGGTATTGAATTCAATTCATCAATATGGTGTGGTCGGTCTCCTGATACGTAGATGTTTTTCGTCAGGCCAATTTTGAAAGAGACCAGTGAATGGGATGGATCATGGATGGGTGAAATGATGAGACAAACCTAGACCTGTGTTGTTTGATGCCCAGGTTTGGGGATAGTCATGTGTTTATGTGATATGCATAAACCCCACAGTTTCTTTCTTCTGTAGATATAGTTGCACTGCTCCTTTCTTGTACAGCATTGTCCGTCTCTTGAATTGAATACATAGGACCATAAAGTATCTAATCAATCAATCAATACATATTGACTGAAATGACAGACAAGACATTACATTTTGTGAAACTATTAACTCTCCCCACGCTTTGAACGATAACGCTCGCCCCATTTTTTACAGAACCTCGATGCCAATACGGCGCTCGTTCGGTTCGTTCGTCTGATGACTGTAAGCTGATGAGGGGTCGCGCGGCCGTTTACTGTAAACACATTTTCCGCTGTGATGGTGTAAAAAATCCATTATGCGTTAGATCAACGGAGAACAATTCACTTCCTTGTTGATTTCCTCTGGCCCGGAGGCTCTGTAGCCAGTGACTGCTCTGAATGTACGGCAACACATAGCAGGACAATTCACATTCATTCTCGAATGACGCCGCCCTCTGCTGCCTGGCAGACCAAAGTGCACTATTGCACAACCAAAAAAAATAAAAAATAAATAAATAAATGTCTGTCTGTCTATCTACTATAACGTCGCAAAGGTAAGCCGCTTTTTGATGGCGCCAGACCCAATAAATAAATAAATAATCTGGCAGTAGGAGAGTTAAGAACAACAACATGTTGAGTTAAGTTTGTGGTGTTAAAATGGTAAATGGTGCATTTATATAGCGCCTTTATTCAAGGCACATCACAGAGATTGTGCATTACGTTCACCCATTCACACACCATGCAAGGCACCAACCTGCTCACCAGGAGCAGTTAGGGGTTCAGAGTCTTGCTCAAGGACTCTTCCACACTAACTCTGGGGGAGCCCGGGATCCAACTGGGGAACCTTCGGGAACGCTCTGTGTTCTAATGACGGCAACTCTACCCCTGAGCCACTGCCGCTTTTTTGAAAGAGACCAATGAATGACGCACGACGGTGTCAGGGCATTCATGGCATGGTAACGTGTGACGCCGTAAATCAACATTTACAGCCATCGAAGTCAACACTATGACGACGGCCACTGGCCTATTAGCAACATGCAGAGAATGTTCAGCCCATGTTTGGTTCTCATTGTGGGCTACAATGTTGTTTTTGACAGCAAATTTTGATTTAGTTTTAGTCATAGTCTTTTGAATATAGTGTCATTTAGTTTTAGTCATAATTTAGGTCACCTGAAAAGTATTCGTTTTAGTCTAATTTTAGTCGACTAAATATCATATGTTTTTTAGGCGACTAAATCTAAAGTTGATTTAGGCCTTGATGGCATCGTAATGACTGATTTTACACTTGGTTGTGTGCTGAAAAGAGCGACGCGTTGTGAGCTTGTAGATCGGCTATTTTCAGCACACAACACCTGAGAGCAACCAAACATAAATTGACTCTCTTCTCCACTAGTCCCTCCCTAACGTTTTAGTCTAGTTTTTATTTTGTTGGCGAAATTGTCAATATATTTAGTCTTAGTTTTAGTAACCACAGCTTAGTTTTTATTTTGTTTTTATTTAGTTTTGTCAGTGAAAAAAACACAGTCGACAAACATTTTTCGTCATAGTTTTAGTCGACGAAATCAACACTGGTGGGCTAGTAAATTAAACACCCAATATGTTAACCAGAAGCTAAACATACAACAATTTGACCCGCTGCCAAATTGCCAAAGAACAGCCACTAGCACTGAGTGGGAGGTTCGATTAGACACACAAACCAGTTCTAACTCCCCTTAATCAATACGCTGATCAACATAGTTTATAATAAACTCACCGTGAACCAGGTCTGGCATGAGAAATGGACAGAACTAATCGATTTGATCAGTTATAAAGCAATGCATTGTTAGCTTGTAGATCAGCTATTTTGAAAGTATTCGCCTGTAATTGCATGTCCAACATAGTGAAGGCAGGTTGAATTTGGTTAAATCCACGGGACAAATCGGCTGCATTATCGACAATGCCCCGATGCTGTCCAAATATTCAAATAATGTATGCCAGGGGTCTTCTAAGTTTTCAGGCCAAGGACCCCTTAGCTGAGAGAGAGATGAAGCAGGGACCCCCACAACCTGTTCATAGATTCCATATAGTTTCATTGTTTGACAGCACAATCATCAGTGTATTTTGGATTCATGTCAATGTGTGTTTTCACATAATGTAACCACTTGAACCATCAATACTTAATAAACTTGACCTTTCACTCTGTACTTAGTCTGCACTTTTTCCCCTCGACACCAAACCTCTTTGCCCAAAATAGCTGATCTATAAGCTCACAACGCCTCGCAGCGCGAGGCGTTGTGAGCTTGTAGATCTGATATTTTTGGCTAAAGTTCTCCGAATATGAACGTTAGGGTTCAAGTGTTTAATATAAAGGAGAAAAAAACGTTTCTATCACACAAAGATTTGGAGGACCCCCTGCATTAACTCTGAGGACCCCCTAGGTGTCCCGGGCCCCTATCGAAGACCCCTGCTGTATGCTATAGCTCACATTCGTCTCTGGCTCTTCCACAAATTGCACAACACGTCGGGCGTCTTCTTGACAAGCACACAAACAAGCTTTGAGTGGCAGCCCATCTTTTATTTGCATTAAATAGGCTCTGATCTATCGGATAAAACGCTGCCTCGCATCAACACCACCATCACAGTCAGATCAGAGTCAGCTAGCTCACTGAGGCCGGAACGCAGATCTCACTTTAGATTTGAACCGCTTTATCTATTATTTTATGCTTTAATTATAGCTTGTAGATCTGCTTTTTTGAAAAATCGTGAACATTTGTGCAAGTATTTTTGACCTGATTCTATAAATGTCTTGTAAATCCTTCTTCTAAATCAGTGGTTCTCAAAATCTTTCATGTCAGGGACCCCCAAAATTACAGGTATTTGGCCGCGGACCCCCATCTCAAAATATGTTGTTCCAGGGACCGCCCGAAAGCAAAGTTACAAATGTTCGCTTTAAAAAAAAAAAAATTCAATATTGACCAAAAAAATCATGATTTTTCAAAAAGAGCAGATTTACAAGCTTGCAGTGCGGCACTCGGTGCGGAGCTGTGAGCTTGTAGATCTGCTATGTTTCAATAGTAAGCTTTACATAATTGTAGGCCTAAATGGGCTAGCTCACACACAGAAAAAAAAGGCAGTAGAAAAAAAAAGAAAAAAAAAGAAAGTAGTCTGGTGGAACAAGAAGTCTAATGTCTGACAGCCAGATAGACTTGACTGATGGCTATTGATCGGCGGTCGGGGGGGAATTGCCGATAAATTCAGATTGAAATTCACTTGCTATTCAGCGAGGGTATTGGAGGTTTCAGTCAGATATCTGCTGACACAAGCAGCGCCGCCCGCCGCTCCCCAAAGTCACAGAGCGACAAGACTTCACACAAAGAAAGAAAGGAGGAAGAAAGGCAGCGTTTTAACCCACGTAGACCTATAGAACCATTATTTTATGATTTAACTATTGAAAAATAGCAGATCTACAAGCTCGCAGCGCGGCACCGAGTGCCGCGCTGCGAGCTTGTAGATCTGCTATTTTTGAAAAATCGTGAAAATGTTTGCAAATCTTTGAATTTCTCAAAGCAAACTTTTGCAGCTCAAATCTCTGCTTCTGGCGGGAGTCCCTGGAACAACACATTTTGAGATGGGGAGTCTAAATACATGTCATTTTATTGGGGGTCCTTGACATTAAAAAGTGTGAGAACCACTGATTTAGAAGAGGGGTTTAGAAGACATTCATAGAATCAGGTAAAAAATATTCCAAGACTTCCAAATTCCAAATTTTCATGATTTTTTCAAAAATAGCAGATCTACAAGCTCGCAGCGCGGCACTCGGTGCCGCGCTGTGAGCTTGTATATCTGCTGTTTTTCACTAGTTAAAGCATAGAATAATGGTTAAAGTGGTTAGAATCTAGAGTGACCCAGATTTTGTGTTCTCGGTCTTAGTCGGTTAAGTGAGAGTGAACTCAGAGAGGTGAGGTGCGGGGCGGATCAGCCCTGCCAGGGGCCCCAGGGGGGCGCGGGGGGAGGGGGGGGCTCTACTGATGGTAGAGGTGTATTTCTGGAGCCTGGTGCCCTCCTGGGGGCCCCGCGGGGGCCTCTACTGATGGAGGAGGTGGTATTTCGGGAGTCTCCTAACCTCCTGAAGGCGTTTTGTTCTACTTACTGTAGTGTTAGTTCTGAGCGGGGCTGAACTATACTGTTAAGGATGTTTTAATACCTAAAGTTAGTTGTATGTATTTCATTTAAGTCGGGAACTCTACAATTGCTGTCTTAGAACACGGAGGAGGGTTCCCAAAAGGTTCCCAGTTCGATCCCGGGCTGCCCCAGAGTTAGTGTGGAAGAGTCCTTGAGCAAGACTCTGAACCCCTAGTTGCTCCCGGTGAGCAGGTTGGTGCCTTGCATGGTTTCCTCTGCCATCGGTGTATGAATGTGTGTGTGAATGGGTGAATGTAATGCATAATCTATGTAAAGCGCCTTGGATAAAGGCGCTTTATGAATGCACCATTTACCATTTAAGTCTTACTTCATGCGTGCTTCTGTATCTATTAGTTTAACCGGTTTTGTAGTTATAATAGACAGCTGAATGTGTGGTTGTCAATAGCAGATGGTTGCTATAAGATGAGTTGTTATCTTTTCTGACTAAGCTTTTATTCACAGTATATAAACAGTAGTCAGACATCACAAGCGTTGGCTTAGACAGGACGTTCTAATATATTGTATTGTTGTGACCGTAGGACGCACTTACTATGAAATCATGCAGCTCACGTGCGCCAGTCAGTCAGTCACGCCTCATGTCACACTCCATATATGGCCAAGACAGAATTCATTTGCAAGTGTGACTCGGCAACCACACTTGCTAATTAATTCTGTCCTTGTTTTTGTCCACAAATTTAGAAAGATTTGAGTGCTTGCACTCTTTGCTACTGCAAGTATATTTTGTGATGCCAATACCATGAACCTGAATACTTTTACTCAAGTTAAATGGTGAATACAGGCCTTTTACTTGTAAAAGAGTATACTTATACTTTAGTAGACCAGTAGTTCTTTCCTCACTGCTTAGTTCTGATCCTCCTCTCTCCCCCGCCATGCTGTTTACATCCACTGCTCTCCTTCATCTCTCACAGCTTGAATGACTTTCCCTGACGGCTATAAGAAGCTCTGCCATGTTGGTCTTCTTTCCCTGACGGCTATAAGAAGCTCTGCCATGTTGGTCTTCTTTCCCTGACGGCTATAAGAGGACATGTTCAGCTCTGCCATGTTGGTCTTCTTTCCCTGACGGCTATAAGAGGACATGTTCAGCTCTGCCATGTTGGTCTTCTTTCCCTGACGGCTATAAGAGGACATGTTCAGCTCTGCCATGTTGGTCTTCTTTCCCTGACGGCTATAAGAGGACATGTTCAGCTCTGCCATGTTGGTCTTCTCTCCCTGACGGCTATAAGAGGAGTTCAGCTCTGCCATGTTGTTCTTCCTCAACATTTAATTATGTATAAAACAACGGAGGAAGAACACAACATGGCCGCTGCAAAAAATACCAGCCGGATGGGAACTGTTTATGTAAAAGTAAACTATTGTTGAACTTGTATCCCTTAAAGGAGTATAGTTCACCCCCAAAACGACTTTTTTCCCCCGACTGATTAATCACGCCATAGAGACTTGAGTTCAATAAAATTGTCACATTCCTAAGACACACAAATTACTCCCATTGATTCCAGGATGGGGACCCAAATGCAGTGGGGGTAAATTGTGCATACGAATGTGACAAATAATTAAAACTAAATACATATATTATGAACTCAAGTCTCCAAGGCCTTAGTAATCAATAGAAACAAAGTCGTTTTGGGGGTGAACTACTCCTTTAGCTTTACCTTTGTTCACTATATGCCAGGTTACTATGCAGATAGATCTGGGTCACTGTTTTTGCTGCTTAGAAAAGTTTTTATATTCTTGATCACAAATGTACAGCATGTTATTCAGATGTCAGATGTTAGATGCATGTTACCACTTGTAACCACTTTAGCCATTATTTTATGTTTAAACTATTGAATAGCAGATCTACAAGCTCATCTACAAGCAGATCTACAAGCTTGAAGCGGTGCCGCGCTGCAAGCTTGTAGATCTTCTCTGCTTCTCAGGGTCCCTGGAACAGAATACTTTGAGATGGGGGTCCGTGGTCAAATGCATATAATTCTAGGGGTCCTTGACTTTGAAAACTTGCACCACAGATAAAGAAACACAAGTTTTTCAGAAAACAATCAGGATTTAGAAGAAGATTTTAGGTCATTAAGTTCATTGTTAACCTGCTATCCTATAGTTTCAAATGATCAGAATGTCATTTAGATAGCATGTTGTTTAGAGATACACTAGGTTCATTGTTAACCTTCTATCCTATAGTTTCAAATGATCAGAATGTCATTTAGATAGCATGTTGTTTAGAGATACACTAGGTTCATTGTTAACCTGCTATCCTATAGTTTCAAATGATCAGAATGTCATTTAGATAGCATGTTGTTTAGAGATACACTAGGTTCATTGTTAACCTGCTATCCTATAGTTTCAAATGATCAGAATGTCATTTAGATAGCATGTTGTTTAGAGATACACTAGGTTCATTGTTTACCTGCTATCCTAGTTTACCATCTTACTTATGTAAGCAGTGTTGTGAGCTTGTAGGTCATAACATGCTGCTGGTGCTATTTCCGTATTGTTACATGAACAAACACAACAGAAAAACAAGTATTTTTGATATAAAATGCTCAGAGCAGTCCATGGCCTAAAGACACCCGGAGCTGAGAGACTTGTGAGATTGTGGTTTAATGAAGTGATCAATGTTTAAGCGTCTGTCCTGAACTGTGCCGCTAAGCTCTGACCCCCGTGGCTTTGCACCGAGGCCACATGCTGCGTTCAGCCAGGCAGGGCTAATCACCTCAGTGCTTTGTATGAGGGTCTGTCTGTCTGTCTGTCTGTCTGTCTGTCTGTCTGTCTGTCTGCCTGTCTGCCTGTCTGTCTGTCTGTCTGTCTGTCTGTCTGTCTGTCTGTCTGTCTGTCTGTCTGCCTGTCTGTCTGTCTGTCTGTCTGTCTGTCTGTCTGTCTGTCTGTCTGTCTGCCTTCTGTCTGTCTGTCTGTCTGTCTGTCTGTCTGTCTGCCTGCCTGCCTGCCTGTCTGTCTGTCTGTCTGTCTGTCTGTCTGTCTGCCTGTCTGTCTGTCTGTCTGTCTGTCTGTCTGTCTGTCTGTCTGTCTGTCTGTCTGCCTTCTGTCTGTCTGTCTGTCTGTCTGTCTGTCTGTCTGCCTGCCTGCCTGCCTGCCTGCCTGCCTGCCTGTCTGTCTGTCTGTCTGTCTGCCTGCCTGCCTGCCTGCCTGCCTGCCTGCCTGCCTGCCTGCCTGCCTGTCTGCCTGCCTGCCTGCCTGTCTGCCTGTCTGTCTGCCTGCCTGTCTGTCTGTCTGTCTGTCTGTCTGTCTGTCTGTCTGTCTGCCTGCCTGCCTGCCTGTCTGTCTGTCTGTCTGTCTGTCTGTCTGTCTGTCTGTCTGTCTGCCTGCCTGCCTGCCTGCCTGCCTGCCTGCCTGTCTGTCTGTCTGTCTGTCTGTCTGCCTGCCTGCCTGCCTGCCTGCCTGCCTGTCTGTCTGTCTGTCTGTCTGTCTGTCTGCCTGCCTGCCTGCCTGCCTGCCTGCCTGCCTGCCTGGCAGACTAAATGGCGACTAAATCTACAGTTCATTTAGTCAACTAAAATGTATTTTGGCAGGCCTTGATGGCATCGTAATGACTGATTTTACACTTGATCGCGTGCTGAAAATAGCCAATCTACAAGCTCACAACACGTCGCAGCGTGACGCGTTGTGAGCTTGTAGATCTGCTATGTTCAGCACACAACACCGGAGAGCAACCAAACATAAAATGTCTAGTTTTTATTTTGTTGACAAAATTGTCAATATATTTAGTCTTAGTTCTAGTCATCACAGCTTAGTTTTTATTTAGTTTTTATTTTGTTTTTGTCAGTGAAAAAAACACAGTCGACAAACATTTTTTTGTCATAGTTTTAGTCGACAAAATCAACACTGGTCTGTCTGTCTGTCTGTCTGTCTGTCTGCCTGTCTGTCTGTCTGCCTCTCTGTCTGGTTCACTGCCCCCTGGCTTCCTGACCCACTTTACCTTGCTCTGAGCCGATAAGTGTCCTCTGGCTCCAGTCACTGAGCAGAAGGCTGGCAGCAAGGCAACAGTAGTTTACTGGCAGGACTGACGTCACGGTCACTGTGTGTTGATTACAGAGAGAGGAGGGGAATATGACACCTAAGATAGGGCTGCAATTATTATGTGAGAAAATAATATGTATTGTTTTCTTTAAAGAGGTGGTGCCATAGTTTTGTACTTTTTTCTGTTTTTCATGTGTCTAGGAGGTTGAAAGTACTTCATTAGACCCCCTGATGTGTGTGTGTTTTTTTTTAGAAATGATGTATTCTCTTAGTATTTGTTTGTTTTCTCTTGAAGGCTGCCCCTTGTGGTCAAAAGTGTCAGTTAAAAAACACAGATACTAAGTGTGTCACAGTATCAACTCCTCCCCAATTGCCATTCACCCAACACTGTGGGGTGTGGCTATATCAGCTGGGTCACCACCCACCATGCCATCCATGCATACTTAATTAACTGGGGGTGTGGCCACATAAAAACCCAATTTTAACTCTTTCTGTATACTTTTTTTGGAAAAAATCTTCCTCCTAGTATAATCATAATACCTGATAATCATGTTTTAGAGGGGGGGAAATCATGGCACCACCTCTTTAAAACCTTGAAAAATTACTTTTCATTGTTACACTGACAAATAGGAATGTTTTATTATTAGTTCCACTGATCTAAGCAGGGAACACAATCGTTTGATTAATCTTTGGTAAACGGTGCATAGCTTTATTCACCCATTCACACATACATTCACACAGCGATGGCAGAGGAAACCATGCAAGGCACCAACCTGCTCACCGGGAGCAACTAGGGGTTCAGAGTCTTGCTCAAGGACTCTTCCACACTAACTCTGGGGGAGCCCGGGATCGAACTGTGAACCTTGCGGTTCAGTATCGATCCAGCCGCTCTACCGGCCATGCACTCTACCCCTGAGCCACTGCCGCCCAGTTCATTATAAATGAATGAACCTGCTCTGAAAATGCATGGTGCCCAGACTGCCCACCCACCTGACCACTTACCAGGGTCAGATGGGTGGGCCCGCCGTGAACAGACCTTCCAGAGAAAGCTCCCCAGAACCACGGCTGTGTATCAGCATGGCAGGCTGACACCCCCTCCCCTGGTAGAGCTGAGTGCACTGATTCACTGACGTCTAAATTTAGCAGCGCTCTTCTTCTTGCCCTGCTCATAACTTTCCCCATGGAGCCTGCACTGCGCTGGATGTGTGTTAATGAAAAATGTATCGCTCTGCACTTTTCTCAAACACCATGACTAATTTTAAACACATCTTCCTTTTTTTATGGTTGTTTAAAGCATCATCTTCTCATGGGCTCATCGCGGCAGGGAGGTTTGGGGTTCAGGGATTTATTTGGCTCCGGAAGCGTTTTGGTAGTAAAATGGTAATGGGAAGTTGCACTTACATTCACTATGCTAGTCTATACTCTGCTGCAGTGGTTCTCAACCTTTTCAGGCTGCGACCCCCCAAATAATCACATTTTAACTGGGGACCCCCCACCCTGACAAGCACTAAGAGTTGAGACATGACATTTTGTATAACACGGTTCTATTGTGAAAATACCAGATCTACATGCTCTCAACGTCTCGCAACGCGAGGCGTTGTGAGCATGTAGATCTGCTATTTTCACAATTTCTGCCTCTAATATTTGATAATTTGGCCAAGTTTAATTTTTCATTTTAGAGGTATTAAAAGGTCCTTAAATTGTCACTTTATAAATGTGCATTTACCCTCTATACACTTAAACTTTATGTTGGTTTGTTTACTGTTGAGTGAGAAAACAGTGTTGCACATTAAGTTAATCATCTGGAGACCCCCCAAAATAGTTTGGGGGCCCCCCTGGGGGTCCCGACACACAGGTTGAAAACCCCTGCTCTACTGTAGTGGTTCTCAAACAGTAGTGCCTGATCAATGGAGCCAGGGTTAGCACTGCCCCCCCTATCGACCCCCCTGTCCCACACTATTAGGTATAATATCACCATATGCTGTGTTGCCATGTCTTACTTGTTAAGTGATACATTTGGGCATGTATTCATAGACCTGGTTGCTTGTTTCCCTCTCATATAACCTGGCAACACTGGTCCTAGCAGTGTTTCCATCCTAGCAGTGGTTTCCATCCGACAGCGATGATAAACAGTATTTCCTGCCTGGCCGCCGTGCCAATTAATGTTGTTATCATTTAAGATGAGATATGGCTGCTATTGGTTGCTATGATGTTGGTTCAGAATCAGAAGCAAGGCTGGTCTGTGTTGTTTGTTGTGATTTGATTTGATGACATGAGTGGCTATAGCTGTCTGTCTGTGCATCATCTGTATGTTCTGCTATGATTTCTCATATTATTTTAATTGAGGAGGTGAATGTACAGTAGCCTATCAATGCTTGTAAGCCCTGCAGTAACCATGTGGGTGTGTCAATTATGTTTAAACAAGGTCACTGGCAACTTCTTATATGGCTGTCAAGATTGCTGTTACAGCTAATATTGCAGAAGCAATCGGCAATCTGCGTTCAACCGAGTTAGAATCATGCAAGATTCCCTTGAGGAGGTTCCAGGTGGTCCCCAGCTAAATGATGCATGAGTTTGTAACAAAATAGACCCTTATTGCGACTGAAGGTTGCAGTTTACTATGAGAAATATCACAGCTTGTCCGTGGGTAGACGTGTGTGTACACATTGTTTTACTGTCAATGGGTTGGTTCCCTTGATACATCACTGTGATATCACAGGTGACATCACCTATGTAAAAGTCCATATATGGGTATCCCCCAGAATCCCTTTTATGCCCATATATGAAGATCCCTGATGTCATCAATATATATCATACATGGCCCATATCTGTGTGGCTGGGATCTCCATGTATGGCATTAAATATATTGTATGTTGTGATGTCATGGGAACCACTCTAACAGAATCCCTTTTATGCCCATGTATGGAGATCCCTGATGTCATCAATATTAAGCCGATATGTAACAGGACTTCATATGGGAATGCCCATATATGGAGGAAGACAGCCCATATCTGTGAAGCTGGTTCAGACAGGGATCTCCATTTATGGGCATAAAAGGGATGTAGGATATACAGTACATGGATCTCCATATGGGTAACTGGTCAGATATACATCACTGGCCAGATGGCCAAGAATTGGCGCGAGGCAAGGTTGCATGTTGCCCTTTAACTCTGGAGAGTGTAAAATGAAACCAAATGGACCTCTTCGGGTCCATTAATTTCATTTTATGAATGTAGAAGAATTGTCATTTTGATCAACGTTTGCCTGTTATCTCTCCTATGGTACCAACATCAATGCAACCTGGAATTGAGGACAAAACCATGTCCAACGATAACAAAATGTTCTAGTTTTTTTTTCTTCTTACAGTAAACAAACCAACATATACAGTAGCATACAGGGTATCTGCACATTTCTAAAGTGACAATTGACAAGTGACAAATGTTATACACAACGAAGCGGTAAATTGTGAAAATAGATGATCTTCAAGCTCACAGCGCCTCGTAGTGCGAAGCGTTGTGAGCGAACGAGACAGAGTCAGACTAAATCAGAGCGAGTGCAGGGCCATATCAGGTCAACTGTACTAAGCAGGGTTTAACTGAAAATACACGAATTAACATGATTAGGAAAGATAGTGCGTAAACAATCAGACATTAATTAAACACTGATGACAGTGAATTATGTCTATGACAAAGGTTTAATCTACAACACAATACTATGCAAAATGTAGTGTGTGTGTGTGTGTGTGGCGATCTATTGATTAAAGGAAATATAGGTAATTTTAAGACTATTATATATGTATATACATTTTAAGCAGTCATTTCCCTTCATCAGTAACTTTATTATTGTGCTGGGGTGTTTCCTTGCAGAAAGACACATCCCCTGGCTGTTCTGTTCCACTCTTTATGTTGACATTAAATGTCAACAGAAACAGTGGGGGGACGTTTTTGTCAGGGGGAGCTCAGCCAGGGCTCTTAATTGCTCCCTTTGAACTTCCAAGGTTGTTGTGCACTGAGGTAATTGATTGGGCCATAAAAGTGTCAAGTCCTCGTTAGTGATCTCTCTCATGTCTGTTTGATGCCTGTCATAGAGGGGAGGGGGGAATGTTTTTGTGTACACACAAGCTTGCCTATTTTTCCTTTAACATATATTTTTAACTTTCTCCAATTGATTCCTCTTTGTCATTTGCGTACATTAGTGGCGTTAGGCCTTGTAAATAAGATGTGTATGAAATGAAAGCTTTCTGGGAACAAGGACGTTGATAAAGTGACTACTGTGAATGTAGCTCTCTCTCTCTCTCTCTCTCTCTCTCTCTCTCTCTCTCTCTCTCTCTCTCTCTCTCTCTCTCTCTCTCTCTCTCTCCCTTTGATCTAAGCGTCCTACAGATGGACGGCGGTTGCCGCAGGCTTTCTCCCTTGGATCAGCTAGCGGGGAACGCACCGCCGTGGAGACACAAAACACTCTCGCTCAGCGAGTAAACGCCGGGCGGTATTTCACAAAAATGACCACAATCCAGCCTCTTGCACGAACGAGCACATGCACCTGCGGGAGAATTTCACGGGAGCGAACCCACTCGCCTCGCCGCCTCTAACCCACTAAGGCCCACTGTTGTAATATTACAACGTTTGTATTTTATCCAAAAAAAGGTTTAAATCATTTTATTTTAGCTCCCCCTACCACCTAAACATCACCATTGGATTCTATTGTTTAGTATTACAATGCCATTGGCCACAATATTTGCATATAAATACCCCCCACAGGGGCTGACATTCACACCCGCCACACCCGCTGACATTCCAGAGTTTTGACGAACAACATCTCACTTTTTCATGGAAGCTATTCCTCACAAAAACATAAGTAAAATGCCTGTACTATTTTTTTTGTGATCATTAGAATGTCTAGAACATGTACATGTGTTATTATTGTGAAAAATATCTCCCATATGTAAATTAGAGCATGATTTATGATTTATGATTTATGGCTATAAAACCTTACAAAAACATTTTTTTGAAAAAAACATTACATTTTCCTCTTGACATTTTCCTCTGACTCCTACAACACCATCTGATTTTTTTAATTTTTTATTTCAAATATTTCTATATTTGGGCCTTAGAGGGCTAAACTTCTCCGCGCAGCCCAAATAACCGCCTGCTTCTCATTGAAAACGAATTACTAGGATGCGGCAGCTGCGCCGTGTCTAGAAGTTCTATTTTACAGACTGCAGGGTCTCTTGAAGTCAGGTACAGATGTGTTTAATAACGCAGCATTAAGTCGTTTTGTTTGCGCGACCCCCCCTTGACGGAACATTAAAACGAAGTGCTTTGGGTTTGGTTTGAGAAAACAGTCTAATCTAGCATACGTTCTGTACACGCTCATAAATTGCTTCTGCTGTTTTGCGGCGCATCAAAAACAGCCTGCGTTCTGAACCACGTCGGACTCCTGGGTCCAATGAATCTCTTTGATTAACGGAATACTTTGATATCGCTTTTTTTCTCCTACAAAAACATGTGTGTACACGATGGATGATTGACGGATTTTGCCTGGGAACGTTCTGTATAAATATGTACATAAATTTTACATTTGTTTTAAAGTACCATATATACTGTATTGTCTGGCAGAAACCTCATATCGCCAAGTTTCACATTTGTACGTTTTTTTTGTGAAGAAAAGCCCTGCTTCATCATGCAAGACTGTCGCACAAAACTGGTGAAAATAGCAGATCTACAAGCACACAACCGTGTGCTCGTAGATCTGCTATTTTCACAATGTTTTAAATCATTTTTAATATGATCAATACAAAAACGAATGGTTTTGGACATACAAGGTTTGTTAGACGTTCGATGTTGTTCGACTAGCATTTGGCAAAACATGCACGTTGTGTAGGCGGGCTGGACATATGCAGTGTTTATCCTGGGGAATGTATTTATGGACGGACTTATCCCTGCAAGACCCCAATTAATTTCTACCGGCCAAAAAATTAAAAAAATCAGATGGTGTTGTAAGAGTCCTAATCAGAGGAAAATGTAACGTTTAAAAATTAATAATGTTTTTGTAAGGTTTCATAGCCACAAATCATAAATCATAAATCATGCTCTAATTTACATTTTTGGGGATATTTTTCACAATAATATCATATGTACATGTTCTAGACAATCTAATGACCAGTAAGACTCCCTAATCGGGAGATAAGCGACCGTAGGTGGCTTATCTCCACAAATAGGGCAAAAATTTGTTTTTCCAAAATCTTCCTGATCCATGTTGATGACATGAGTGTAGACATGCTGTGTAGTGATATTCGTGATTTTAGGGCAAAAACTGTAGGAGCAGTGTCCAAAAATGTGTTTTAAAAATCGGCCTGAAGGTGGCGCTAGAATAGGGCCATGTGAGAAATGAGGGGTGGGGTCTCCGCGTTGCCTTGGCGGACGAATAGGTACCGGCCCCGGCTCTCCCGGACGCTCCTAGCCCGAGTTACGGCATTTTATGTGCGCTGCAGTGGCAGGGGGTCCTCCACTGGGGGCGCCACCACTTTTGCATCCGTTCTGGAGCACCAGGAGTCGGTGGTCCCCGGGAATTCCCCGTGAGCAGCCCCGTTGGGGTGGTCATTTGGTCATTTTTGCACATTTGGTCATTTTTTACATCTGGGGGTCCCCCAGGGACCTGGGGGTCCCTGGGGCTCCGGGGGTCCTTGGAGGTTGTAGTTTGGCAGGCAAGGAGTGTGTGTGTAAAATCTGGCATGGATCAGGTCAACGGGTGCGGAGATATAAGCAGGGAAAAAGTGTGACGTGTGAGCACATTTGGTCATTTTTTACATCTGGGGGTCCCCCAGGGACCTGGGGGTCCCTGGGGCTCCGGGGGTCCTTGGAGGTTGTAGTTTGGCAGTCAAGGAGTGTGTGTGCAAAATTTGGCATGGATGGGGGCAACGGTTGTGGAGATATGAGCAGGGCAAAAGTGTGACGGACGGACTGACTGACCCACAGACAGCCGGTGGAGGTTTTGGTAGTAAATGCGACCTACGGTCGCAATGATCACCAAAAAAAAAATAAAAAAAAAATACAGGCATTTTACTTGTTTTTGTGAGGAATAGCTTCAGTGAAAAAGTGAGATGTTGTTCGTCAAGACTCTGGACTCCAGAGATCTTGAAGTGGTGTGAATGTCAGCCTCTGTGGGGGGTATTTATATGCAAATATCCTGGCCAATGGCATTGTAATACTAAACAATAGTAGTGTAAAAAACATCACAAGGATGCATCTGGGACGTATCATCAGTGATGTAGCCTGGGGTCGACGGGTGTTTCGGGTCTCGCAACATCATACACCCTCGCCCAGGTGACCCAGCCGGGGTTGATCAAGTCCCGACTTACGTCCCAGTAGCTATCCACGATCAGTCCTATTAGGGAAAGACAGGGTCACTCAATGTGCTGCACCGGAACTACTCTGCCGGGATTGGGGGTACCATTCTGGCGCGTGGAAGAACTAGGCTCTATGGGTTGACTCCTGGCCGGGCTCCTCCTACGTCTCACCAGGTCCTCCCCTGCTCTCACCAGGTTCAGAACCTGTGCGTTGCACCAGACCCCAATCCAAACATTCCATTCAGCTGCTGCAGTTGAATGGCCCTCCTAAAGGCCTCACCGTGGATTTGTTGGGCTTCTTCCTCACGGAAGACACAGGCTGGGGCGCTAACCCAACATGCTCCCGGGTGCCGTCTAAATTCCGGCCGTCTCCGGTGGTCACCAGACTATTCCTGGTTGTCACATATAGGCATATAGGATTTAATGGTGATGTTAATCTGAAAAAAGAACAGGAAAACTAATTATAACATTTAAAAAAAAAATGATTTAAAAAAATGGTGCCAAAAAGCAACGCTGGGCCTTGCAGGGATGTATGAGTCCGTATCAGGTTGAAATTATAGCAACAACCAAAACATAGCATTCCAGACAATTACTTTCTTAAAATGTTGAAGACCCCACAAGTATAATAATACACGTGTGCGTTTGTGTGCGCGTACGTACGTGCGTGCATGCGCATGTGCCAGAGAGACAGATATGCAGTGTTCAAACACGGCGCGCCCGGTCAGGCCCCAAAGTGTATTTGGAGTGTGAGAATGTGTGGGCCGGTGTCAGGGTGTGTTTGACATGGGTCAGTACCACTTTAACTCAGAGCTAAGAGTCTCACTGCAACCTGGCAGAAACTCATTACACAAAATCACAACGGCTGTCATGGAAGATGAACTGGAAATTAAAGGTCTTTTTGGCAAGGTTTTGCTAGTTTCAGCGTATTAAAGTAGGGGCAAAATTGCAGCTGCAGCTTAAAATATTAAACATTATATCGCCTCTGTTGGGTGTAAACCTCACAGGTGCAAGATGGTTACATTTTAAGATAAAAAAAGAAAGTAGCAGATATATACAAGCTCGAAACGTGTTGCTTGTGTGCAGAAGGTAATGTGCAGGAGAAAATGAATTATCGGGTTATGACTAAATAACCAACACTACTGTACATAGTAATTAGCATAATATGTCACATCAGCTGTAGCGTTCTTAAATTAGTTGCATGCTTTAATTATGTTACGGTAGCAATTGTCCATGCCGATCAAAAGATTTGTATTTATATTTATTTACTTGGAATCTGTAGTTGTTTGTCTGATGTGGTTGTAATATGTTATATTACTGAAATTGATATATATCTTGGGAATTCTGACCGTATTCTGTTTAGAACAGTGCTACAGAGCCAAAGTGCACTAGCTATGTCTTTTTTTTTGGACACACTAACTTATTTGTGCATCCCAAAGGTCAAATTAGGCATTATGTTGTGCTTTAACTATTGTGCAAGTCTTTGAATATTTCAAATACTTCTAAGGGTTTTTGAAAAACCTATGTTTCTATGTCAGTGGTGCTTTTGGTTGAAGCATCCTTTCATCACCCTCTTTATTAGCGAGGCTAATCATTTAGCATGATCTAAACGTCCATGTTTAGTTACTGTCTCTTTCCAACTTGACATTTTTAGCTAAACCAGAAGCACTGCAGCCTCTCCCACTGAGGATGGGAGAGGGTTAAGAGGGGTGGTCGGGACGAGTTGGTAATGATATGTTCAAACTCTCTCAGAGAGAGAGAGAGAGAGAGAGAGAGAGAGAGAGAGAGAGAGAGAGGAGAGGTGTGGTTTAATGCTAATGGTCGGTGCTCTGCTCCGCCAGCGAGTGGGAATTTAAAAATAACTGTTAACAGTGCCAGCACTCTCATTATACGCTGTAGACCCATCTGCTCACCTGACCCTAAAGCACAATGATGTGTAGTAGCCTACTCACCGTATGTGTGTTTATAAATATGATGATGTAACAGTATAGTATAGACAATAGAAATGTATCCAGGTATGATATGCAGTAGTCCAGTGTTTCTCAACCACTGTGCCTGGGAACCTTTGGTGTGCCCCTGAGAAGGGTCAAGTGTGCCCCTTGAAACTGCTTGAAAAACAGTATTGGATTTATCATTTTAAAAATTATTTAAACTAGTGAAAACAGCCGATCTACAAGCACACAACGGTGCGAGGCGTTGTGTGCTTGTAGATCAGCTGTTTTCACTACTGTTGTGCGACAGCCTTGTATGATGAAGCAGGGCTTTACTTTGCGAAGAAACGTACAAATTTGAAACTTGGTTTCTTCCTGACAGTGAGGATATTTACACCCCTGTATTATGTTGGTGTGCCCATGGATTCTTGGGACATGAAAAGTGTGCCCATGCAGAAAAAAGGTTGAGAAACACAGCTTTAGTCTATTATTACATTTAACTGCTTGAAAGCCCATCACATACTGTATATTTTGGGTGGGGAATATTACCCGAAGAATTGCAGATCTACAAGCTACAATCTGTTTTGATGTAGACAGAAAGAAAAAAAGTAATCCAATTACAGAGACGGGTTTACCAAGTCTAGATGGTTTAAGTGGTTAAAATATACATCAAGAAATACAGTTCTGATATTTTGACAATTGGCTTACAGCAGGGGTCTTCAACGTTTTCAGGCCAAGGACCCCTTAGTTGAGAGAGAGATGAAGCAGGGACCCCCACAACCTGTTCATAGATTCCATATAGTTTCATTGTTTGACAGCACAATCATCAGTGTATTTTGTGTTTTCACATATTTCCCCACTTGAGCCGTCATTAATAAACTTGACCTTTCACTCTGTACTTAGTCTGCTCTTTTTCCCCTCTACACCAAACCTCTTTGCCTACAGTTCTCAGAATATGGACACTAGGGTTCAAGTGGTTAATATAAAAAGGATTAGAAGATTTGGAGGACCCCCTGTAGTAACTCTGAGGACCCCCTAGGGGTCCCAGACCCCCTGTTGAAGACCCCTGGCTTACAGGTTTTTGTTTTAGCCTTTTCTTAACTGCTACAGTTTATGATGTTGATCTTGAATTTGAAACCTTTTATTTCAAGGATTTGAGAGTAAGATTTTAATTACTGTTAAGTTCCAATTTAATGGCATTGGAGCCTCTCTAGACAGGACCATCTAGTGTTAATTTAAGTCTGTTGTCCAAATAGCAACTGAATAGAACCCATATAATCAGTTCCATGTGTTTACTTTGCAGTCAAACTAACGCTAAGATTACTGCTTTGACAGTAGTCCTTAATCACCGGCATTATACAGTAGTCTATTCCTCCGTTGTGGGAGTTGGTCTGAATTATACCAGACAAGACGAGACAACTTATTGGAGCGTTATTGTGTTGCGGAGACCAACAGGCAGACAGCAGAACAACAACGGGCTCAATGCTTCTCAGGGTGCAAATTAGAATTCAGAACAACAGATTTATTTTGAAATTCAAATCCTTTTCGCGACGCCAACAAAACAGATGAGCTTTCATTGTTCATTTTAACCCATTCAGAACGGGTTATCATTTTTTTATGCTTGGAAAAATAGCAGATATACAAGCTCACTGCGAGCTTGTAGATCTGCTATTTTTGAAAAATCATGAAAATTAGAATTTGGACCCGATTCTATAATTGTCTTTTGAATCCTTCTAAGGTTTTTTTTTAAAGACCTTATGTTTCTAAATGTCAGCAATCTGGCCAGCCATCGTCAAAGAAAAGGTCCTTTTCACTTCAACTGGAGCTCAGTTAGTCTGTTCTTGAGAGACTACTATGTCAGTGGTTCTCAAACCTTTTCATGTTGAAGGACCCCCAAAATGATATGTATTTGGCTACGGACCCCCATGTCAAAATATTTAGTTCCAGGGACCACCCAGAAGCAAAATTTTAGTTATAAACGTTTGCTTTGAAAATACATTATATCAAAGATTTGCACACATTTTCACGACTTTTTCAAAAATAGCTGATCTACAAGCTCACAGCGCGGCACTCGGTGCCGCGCTGTGAGCTTGTATATCTGCTATTTTTCACTGGTTAAAGCATTCAATAATTCTAGGCCTGAATGGGTTAAAATGTGTGGTCTGGTAGTCTGGTGGGAGTGCACGTGTTTGTGTGCGTGCGTGCATGTGTGCATGTGTGTGTGTGTGTGTGTGTGTGTGTGTGTGTGCGCGCGCACGTGCACGTACCAGCAGGGTAGAGAAGAGATCAGGCCGGAGCCGACTGTCAGGATGACAGTTAATAATCGGAGACAAACAACCCCGCAGATAGGACGCACAACACACACACACACACACACACACACACACACACACACACACACACACACACACACACACACACACACACACACACACACACACACACACACACACACACACACACACGCGCGCGCAGCCCAAATGTGCATTTCCAGAGCAGAGCGCACAGAGGCAAACAGACAGACAGGGCATTAGGAGAGATTTAAACCACTGCGCTGCGAGTCTGTTTATCTGACAAAGCTGTCTGTTCACATGTTCTCTCTCTCTGTTGACAGACAGGCGGACAGGCAGGCAGGTAGTGGCTCAGGGGTAGAGTGGCCGCTTGGCAACTGGAAGGTTCCCAGTTCGATCCCGGGCTCCCCCAGTCTAGAGTTATTGTGGAAGAGTCCTTGAGCAAGACTCTGAACCCCTAGTTGCTCCCGGTGAGCAGGTTGGTGCCTTGCATGGTTTCCTCTGCCATCGGTGTGTGAATGTGTGCGTGAATGGGTGAATGTAATGCACAATCTATAGCAGTGTTTCTCAACCTTTTTTCTGCATGGGCACACTTTTCATGTCCCAAGAATCCATGGGCACACCAACATAATACGGGGGTATAAATCTCGTCACTGTCGGGAAGAAACCTTGTATTTCCAAGTTTCAAATTCGTAGGTTTCTTCGCAAAGTAAAGCCCTGCTTCATCATACAAAGCTGTCGCACAACAGTAGTGAAAACAGCAGATCTACAAGCACACAACGCCTTGCGGTGCGAGGCGTTGTGTGCTTATAGATTGGCTGTTTTCACTAGTTTTAAATCATTTTTAAAATGATATACAATAGAGGGTATGCGCGTGACATCATCATCATACCAGGAAGTTATGCGGGAACGCCTACTGAGTGGCAAAAAACTACTTTCTGGCCTTGACAGCCCATACATCCAAACAGAAAAGTCCTATCTGATTGCATTACACAATGTTAAATGACGTTAAACTCATTTTGCCACTCACTTTGCCACTCGATTTGCCACTCGATATGCCATTCACTTTATGCATGCGCATACCCTCTATACTGGCTTTCAAGCAGTTGACCCTTCCCAGGTGCACACCAAAGGTCCCCAGGAACAGTGGTTGAGAAACACTGATCTATAGCATGTTAAGCGCCTTGGATAAAGGCACTATATAAATGCACCATTTACATTCACAGGCAGGCTGGCTGGCTTTACAGTGCATTGCTGGTCAGAGTCCCGTTCCAGACAACCTTTATTGCATGTCTCCCTGTTTCCTGTCCATCTCCACTTAGACTATTAACACATGATCAATCAATAATCAATGAGAAAATGAGGAGACAAGACAATTATGTTAGGTGGTGGTGGTGTGGTCAGGTTTATATAACATGATATCATGGACAGAAGTACAATTAACACTCTGGGCAGTGGTAAAGAAGAATCTGCCAAGAAGAATGGTCAAACACTAGAGTTATACTGTGGCTTCAAGGCCTCTGGAACAAGCTGTACCATAACAAGATAGGCTTTACCAAAACAATAGTTACTGAGGCCTACTGAAGACCTCTCTACTCCTAACTATCAGGTATTAGTATCATCATAAATACCATAAATAGTATCATCATAGATATTAATATAATCAATGAACACATGATCTACTCTATAACGTCACAATCTACTGCACTCTAACTCTAATCTACTGCACACATCTGCTGCCGTTGACGTTCCTCACCATCATTTAAAGGGTTAATATCATGGTGCCGTTGACGACGCTCACCGTCACTGTTACTGTAAATACATTAAAAGTATTATTACTTACGGTACGTCGCTCCGGTCCCGCCCACATCGGTAATGTCCGCGATTTGTTTACAACGCACGTTGGGCGTGCACGCGAAGTGAAGCTTCTCCATAGTAAATCCATTGAGAGGCCCATAAAGAGACTTCATTCACTAAAAAAAATTACATTTTGATCCAAAGGCTGGCATGTTTACAGTACAAACTGACACTTCTCTGGGCCCACACTGTCATGTGACTAGATGACGTAAACGTTGAAGTCAAGTGATAAACCATCTGCGCAAAAACAACCCCGCCCGGCCCTTCAAAATAATAGCGGCGGCCTACGGAGGAAGCGGAGCGGCAACAAGCATCCCTTCAAAGTAAGAGGCAGCAGAAGTGTTAATAAAGACAGAAAAGAAAACAAGGACCCCCACATTGACATGTATTTGGCTATGGACCCCCATCTGAAAAGTGGTTGTGCCAGGGACCCACATGAGGAAAAACCTGTCAATGTATGTCAGCCTTTTGCAAAAAAATAAATAGCTCACAAAGTGACACACATTTGACACACAGCTTGTAGAACTGGGGGTCCCCGGGACCGACCATACTTTGAGAAACAGTGGACTGATGGACTGAATGCCCGCAGCTGATCTACAAGCACAGAACGCCTCGCACCACGAGGCGTTGTGTGCTTGTAGATCTGCTGTTTTCACTACTTTTGTGCAACGGCCTTGAAGGGTGAAGCAGGGCTTTGCTTTGCGATAACATGTACAAATATGAAACTTGGAGATACAAGGTTTCCACCCGACAACGACGATATGAAAGCTGTCCTCTGTCTGTGTAGAGATGCTCACAAAATGAACACTCACTCCTGCAGCAGCTTGGCAGAGTTTTAAATAGCACAGGGACAGGGATGCACGCACACACACACGCACGCACGCACGCACGCACGCACGCACGCACGCACGCACGCACGCACGCACGCACACACACACACACACACACACAGAGGGACACCAGGGAGCATGTGGCTGCGTTCCATATGGAAATCAGTCTATTTCTCCAGCAGGCTTATGAATACAGTATAATGTGTATTCTGTATGCGTGATTACCTGTGTGGAGCTGGACTTTCATTTTGGAGTCCGTCCATGCACGCGTGCACGGCATGCACGTGTGTGTGTGTGTGTGTGTGTGTGCGGTGGTTGCGTCGATGCAGTTGGTTGTACATGAATGCGTGTGTGTGTGTGTCTTTGGAGTTGGCGTGCACAATTTGTGTGCATACTCTGGTTGGGCTTGCACCTTGTGCGTTCGTGTCCTTTTGTACGAGGCATTCTTGTACTTGTAACTAGAGCTGTCACAATTATTACATAATCGTCTAATCGCAATTATCTGAGGTAATCGCAATTATTTTGCATAATCGTCATAATCGTTTCCATGTTGACAAATGTTAATATAGTTACAAACACTTTCAAAAAGTAGTGGAAATAGCCGATCTACAAGCTCACAACGTGTCGCATGTGAGCTTGTAGATCGGCTATTTCCACTATCAATGTTATTTTTTAAGTATAAAGTTGTCAAATATGACAGTAATTTCTTTGTATATTTGTCATAATTGCCAGGTGCACCTTCAAAACCTAAAAGCCAAACAGAAATATAATTGTCAATGACAAATACACAATTAAATCATTAAGCGCAGTTTTTTGAGTGACAAGTAATCGTCACGTAAAATGTCATAATCTTGACAGCCCTACTTGTAACTCTTGTACGGTTTATGTGGACATAAATCATTATTTCAAATGTACAGTACAGACAGACAGAAAGAGGGAGATGAGAAGATGACAGATGGAGAGAGAGAGAGAGTGAGAGACATGATGAAAGGAGACAGACCAGACAGAGCAGACAGACCAGACAGACACGGATAAAACAAACTGAATCTCACAGAGAAACACTGAGAATTCAATAGATGAATGGAAATGATTCTGACAATTATGCTAATTGATTCTCAACTAATTGACATCAGGCACTTGTTTAATAATTGTGACAGACTTTGATGGATGGATGGATGGATGGATGGATGGATGGATGGACGGACGGACGGACGGACGGGCGAGTGGGAGGATGGATGGATGGGTGATTGAGATGGGCAGATTGGATGGGAGAAAATAAATCACACCTATTGTGTAGTGAGCAGGGATGTAGCCTAGTTGTCCCGATTTAAAATGAATCAAACACGGAACTAAAAGTTCCTATGATTGGCCGCTAGTTGTGCTGTTCTGGCACCAGAAGCAACATGTTCTCCATATGATTCCATTCTATTCCCCCTGAACTTTTACATTAGATTTTCTTACCTTAATAAACATTGTCATAAATACTTTATGGTTCCTGTCGCTATAAGCCTTGTTTCAATCACCATGATATGAGTTTTGTGAAAATATGGTCCAATTTATGTTATATTTGATGTTATAGCAGGGTATGCTGTAGGAGGGGCTTGTGATCATAGGCTTGTGACGATTCTTCTTCGTGTGCTTTATTTTCGCCAAGCTCAAGACAATGTCCCAGCATGTATCTGCGGTTGCACGTGACCGTTGGCAGCCAATAGCATTGGAGATGGTATCATTTCTACCGATGAACGTTGATTTCTACAATGATGGCGTCACCCATACAACGGCCAAAAAAGCTTCATTTGCGCAGCATAGAAACCAGTGGCTTTCCAACTTCCACATTTTTTTTACAGTCTACAGTTTACAGTTTAGAGTTTAGGCATTTAGCAGACGCTTTTAATCAAAAGCGACTTACAATAAGCAGATAATACAACACTATAATAAACAAGATAACATGTCAGAACATCAGCAACAATATGACAAATGCATATGAATATCAATCTAGAAAAACAATATAATCAGTAAAGACAAAAGGTTCTAAAACCTAGCTTCATGTATGGTCAATGAGTGTTTCAGTAGTGCTATGGGTTTAGGTGGAGTCTGAAGAGGTGAGTCTTCAGTCCACGGCTGAAGCTAGGGAGTGAGTCTGTAGTTCTAAGTGCGACAGGGAGTTTATTCCACAGTTTGGGGGCCAGTAGGGCAAATTGTCTATAGCACAGGTGGATTTTTGTCCTGGTGTTTTTAGCGAGGGTTCTGTCAGCATCCCTGTGTTGGCTGATCTAAGTGAACGGGTGGGGGTTTTGGAGGTATGGAGGAGCCATACCTTTGGCTGCTTTGAAGGTCAGCATCAGTGTTTTGTATTCAGTGCGGGCCGCAACCGAGAGCCAGTGGAGGGAGTGGAGAAGGGGGGAGACATGTGAGAACTTAGGCTGTCTATGGTAGTAGTGAGACAGACAGACAGACAGAAAGTCATCCGTCTCGTTTTCAGGGCCAGCATCCGATGAGGATTAAACCATGTTTTCACAGCCGTTCCGGGGCTACGGGGAGAAGAGAAGAACCTGTGAAAAACAACAACACTTGACAAGTTGAAGGACCGTTGAAACCAATCAGAGCTCTGATGAGCAGCACGGTTATATAAACTCACCTCCCAATGTGTTTCTGTTCATTCATTAGTGCTTTCCCTGAGCCAAAATAAGCCATTAGGTCCTGGAATAGCTTTATGCTTTAGCTACTGAAAAACAGCAGATATACAAGCTCGCAGCGCGGCACCGAGTGCCACGCTGCGAGCTTGTAGATCTGCTATTTTTGAAAAATCGTGGAAAACGTGTTGAATTTTCAAAGCAAACCTTCGTAACTCAAATCTTTGCTCTACAGGGGGGGTCCCTGGAACAACATATTTTGAGATGGGGGTCCGCGGCCAAATACATGTAATTTTGGGGGTCCTTGACGTGAAAAAAGTTTTGAGAACCACTGATTTTGGAAGAAGGATTTAGAAGACATTTGTAATATATATTCAAAGACTTGCACACATTTTGACGATTTATCAAAAATAGCAGATCTACAAGCTCACAGCGCGGCACTCGGTGCCGCGCTGTGAGCTTGTATATCTGCTATTTTTCAATAGTTAAAGCATTAAAACAATGGTTAAGTAACAGTGCATTCCCGGTGTTTGTGTGATAATACCTCATCACCACGGTGGAGTGTCATGCTGCGCACTTTCAAAGAGCTCAGGCTTTGTGTTGTTGACGCGATGAGGCTCGTTTACAACGCTATGCTTATTATTTGTTATTATTTTGGGGGGCTTCATGGCAGAGGGATGCTTGTTCTGGTTGTTTGCTGTTCATTTTTTATATATTTCTTTCCATTGGGGGAACAGTGGGTGGTCCGCGATCCTCTGATGTTTTTTGTTGAAGGTGGGCTGTTGTAGGTAGAGCTGGAGATGGGGGAAAAAAACATGTAAGGGAATGTTTCTCACAACTCGGGGGGGGTCCTTCGGGGTCCCCTTTGGCAGTGGGGGGGTGGAGGACTTGTCTGTTTGGGAGTTGTCCTTTAGAATCAAGGGTGCATGTTGATTTTGTATTGATTTTTGTATTTGTTTTTTGGGGCGGAGTGTGTGAAAGATGTAAAAGCTTGAAAGATATATTCTCAATTCCTCAGGATTTCCAGAAAGCAAAGGCGACAATAGCAACCGATCTAAAAGTAGCTTGCAATGATGCGATGCAACACATCGTGAGCTACTTTGTGGGCTATTTTCACATTAATTATGAGTGGTATGAGAAGTCATTTATATGGGGCCGGTGGTAGCCTGTATATCCTGGGTAGCAGCTGAATGGGAGAGGCCTCCTGAGAAAGCAGAAAGATGCAGGTACGATTCCCAGCCCCGGTGATAATGTCAAAGTGTCCCTGGGCCATTGATAGACCATAGACATAGAAAGGTAGACGCCTCCATCGGCTCTGGTGCATGTCTAGCTCTGGTCCATAGCGTTAGTGGAGTTCTCCCTAACGCTATGTTCCTCTACCTCCGTATTCCTGGGCAAAACCAGAAAATAACAAAAACTGTTTCGCTCCTCACCAAACCAAAGGTATCAGTACTCTACTTAGTGGACGCAGTCTGGGGCCCCCCACCACACGCTTAACGGCCCACTTCTCAGCTCTTATTTTATTCTTGTTTGGGAGTGGGACACGATCAACACAATCCTGTTTTGACATTTTAGTATTTCAGCATGACTAGTGATGCATTTTGCATCATATGATGCAGCATGCATCCTCCGTCAGGTGGATTTCTTTCATTTTGCAGGTGGGGGCAGGTCTTTACGTACGTGATAAGTCCCGGAAAAAAAGTGCTCTGATTGGCCAGTCGTCACTTTGACTGGCAGCGATCCCTCGGTTTTTGCGGACGTCCAGCCTACAGTTGTTACATGTAGCTCCAATGAACTGCTTTTTATATTTATGGGCAAGACTTTGTTTTTAAGACAAGGAAAACTTTGCTGCAGAACCAGCACAGGGAAAAAAAGCACACTGACAACACAATGATAGGTTAAATAGAGGATTGCATAATGTTTAAAATGGCTTAGAGGTGGTTAGCGGTTTTGCCGCATCATCCTAACGAAAACAAAAACAAAAACAAAACAAAGCAACCCAGCAGAGTGAGATGTGCAGTGACATCAGTTTGTCTCTACAGAACCAGGTCACAGTGAGCAGCGACACAGAGCTCATCTAGGTCACACTCTGTGACTCACACTGTGCTGTGGTGTCAGGCAAGACCACCACCAATTATTTAAGCCCCTTCTCCACTGACATGGCCCAACACCAACACCACACCACACCGCCCACTTGTGTCAGGTTTTCCACTACAAAGACCTGGGTAGAGTGGTGTGAAAGTGGTGCTAAACGTGGTACTAAAAAGTATCCAGTCCAGAGTAGGTCTGAGCTAGGCCAAACAGGGCCAAACACTTCATAATGATAATACATGATAATAGATTCTATTGTGTTATAACCACGAGTATAATCTATTATAGTGTATTATAATTGTCATAGTAATACATTAATACGTTATAGTGTATTATAATCACAGTTATAATCCATTATAGTGTATTATAATTAGGATAGTTGTAATACAAATTTATATTGTATTATAATCACAGTTAAAAGGGTCAATTTGTTTCTTGCCGATAGGGGTACTTTTGTGTAATGGAAAATGTAGATATGTCCTGGGTAGAGTGGTGTGAAAGTGGTACTAAACGGGGTACTAAAAAGTATCCACTCTAGAGTAGGTCTGAGCTAGGCCACACAGGGCCAAACACATCATAATGACCGATCACTCACTGACTTTTCATCTAGACCACCAGGATATAGTTGTAATACATGATAATAGATTCTATTGTGTTATAACCACTATTATAATCTATTATAGTGTATTATAATTGTCATAGTAATACATTAATAGGTTATAGTGTATTATAATCACAGTTATAATCCATTATAGTGTATTATAATTAGGATAGTTGTAATACAAATTTATATTGTATTATAATCACAGTTAAAAGGGTCAATTTGTTTCTTGCCGATAGGGGTACTTTTGTGTAATGGAAAATGAAGATATTTTTATTTGGTGTGGTGTAGTGTAGTGTAGTGTAGTGTAGTGTGGTGTGGTGTGGTGTGGTGTGGTGTGGTGTGGTGTGGTGTGATGCGGTGCGGTGCGGTGTGGTGTGGTGTGGTGTGGTGTGGTGCTAAAGCTGCAGTGGAAAAGGGTCTTAGGTCACACTCTGTGACTCACACTGTGCTGTGGTATCAGGCAGGGCAGAGGATCACTACCGCCAATTATTTAGTGACGCTAAATAATTCTAACAGCCAGCGAACGGCCCTGCTTCCACCGGGTAAAGCATTGTGTAATGTTCAATCTTTTTACGTTGGCTATATTCTAAAATAGCAGACATAAAAGCTTGAAGTGCGTCACTGAGAGCTTGTAATTCACGGCACGTTGGACGTTTACATTCAGGTGTTTTTGCCTTATTTGTGACGCGCTGTGATTTACAGCGCGAGAACAGAGATGGCGAAACAACTGTGAGTCATTGTAGGGTTTTAAACAGCTGAGGTGACGAAGGCCACAGTGTTCACAACATCTTCAGAAATAGAATCCACAGCTTCTCTTTGTGTTTGCCCGTAGCCCACTCTGCACATGCAGCTATGCACGTGTCTCATTGTCTGTAACAATGGTGTACTTTCTCAAGATTTGAAAAGAAAAACCTTTGTGGATCCAGCATTATTTGCTCACAATCGCTTTTCATTAGTTTGATACTTATGGAAGCCACAGACGCACTTTCACACGCGTCACGTTGATCAGTTCTTTGTTGCTATTCTTGCGTCACGCTGTATTGTGATGAAGTACAACATTGATTCACGCCTTCAACCCAATGACGCAAAGCAACACATTCAACAGGTGAACACAGTCAGTCTACACACACACCTCCACATTTCACTAGAGAAACACAGAGAAGCAGCGACTTTGCCTGGCGTTGCCAGCCTCTATGACACACTTCATTTTGGGAAGAGAGTCTGGGATTTCAGGAAGAGTTTTCATGTCTGGGGTTTGCCCCAAACTAGGGATGCGGTATCGGTACTCGTGGTATCGGTACTCGACCCGATACAACCCTATTTTGCTGTACTCGTACTCGCCAGATACTTCTCACGGCAGCGCCCGATACTCTGCTGGGGCGTCACAAGGGGGAGAAAAGTGGGACTGAGTTACTAGGGCTCAAGGTGAAAGCCAGGGCCTTAATTATTTTATACTTTTACTATTGAAAAATAGCAGATATGCAAGCTCACAGTGCCGCACTGCGAACGAGGCACCAGTGCTCCAACGATACAGCTGCGACCACTTAAAGGAATCAGCATCACGGCATGCCTTGTTGCGCTAAACGTACCTCTAAAGTTGAATCTCTTTCATATATCCTTCACCACCTCACGCAAATTGCAAAGTATAGGCTACTGTAGGTAAGTTAAACTTCCCACTAGAAAGCTGTGTGTGTGTGTGTTTGTTTGTTTGTCTCTGTTGCTCTTGTCTTGCAAGCTCGCTCTCTCGGTGAAGTGTGTGTCTGTCTGCAGGGACGTGCAGAGAAATTTTAGAGAGGCAGGGGCTGATATTTCTAGAAGACCTTTTGGTGGACAATTCTCTTGAATGCAGCCTTCAGTTATGGTATGGAAAGGGCCCGGGGACATTTGCATTTTTTACCATAGTAAAAAAATGCATTCATGGACACTTTTTACAGACTGATCTGGCAGGGGCTCAAGCCCCCTTTGATGTCAAATTGTCAATGTGTGTACATGCCTGCCTGCCAGTGTAGCACAGCTGAAAAAAGACGATTGATTGAAGAGAATAGAGATTCTGTGGGCTTCGCCACTAGGTGGCGGAAGAAATTACCTCTGGGAACTCAGATTGCTGTGGGCTAAATCAATGAATGCATTTCTGAGAATACCAGAAAAAAAAAATAATTTGACATTATGTTATAGTTGCGGATGAGGATGGATGCGGATATATAAATTGGATAATATATTTTTTTAGAGGAAAAAAAAAAGCGTAATTTAAATACATTTTGTATTATTAATTGTACTCGTATCGGTACTCGGTATCGGCGAGTACTCAACATGAAGTACTTGTACTCGTACTCGGTCAGCAAAAAAGTGGTATCGGGACATCCCTACCCCAAACCACGCGCCCCAAGCCTACAGAAACCATGTGCCCCAAGCATACAACCCTGATTGGCCAACCCTTGAAGCTGTTTGAGGAAATAGAATCTCAATTGATGGGTGCCAGACCGTACTACAACACCACTACCGCCAGGGTTAGTACCATGGGGTGCCAGACCGTACTACAACACCACTACCACCAGGGTTAGTACCATGGGGTGCCAGACCGTACTACAACACCACTACCGCCAGGGTTAGTACCATGGGGTGCCAGACCGTACTACAACACCACTACCGCCAGGGTTAGTACCATGGGGTGCCAGACCGTACTACAACACCACTACCGCCAGGGTTAGTACCATGGGGTGCCAGACCGTACTACAACACCACTACCACCAGGGTTAGTACCATGGGGTGCCAGACCGTACTACAACACCACTACCGCCAGGGTTAGTACCATGGGGTGCCAGACCGTACTACAACACCACTACCACCAGGGTTAGTACCATGGGGTGCCAGACCGTACTACAACACCACTACCACCAGGGTTAGTACCATGGGGTGCCAGACCGTACTACAACACCACTACCACCAGGGTTAGTACCATGGGGTGCCAGACCGTACTACAACACCACTACCGCCAGGGGGTGCTGTTGTGTTCGGTCTGGTTTATTAACCAGGCAAGCAGCGACTGCTCCAGAGAATTGTGACTAGGGGGGCTATGGGGGGGCTGTCTTTTTTAGAGTGGGGGCTAATGAATTTTGTCAACAAACAATAAGGAATAAGGAATAATAATAATAATACGACAAACGAGTTTGTGCGGAGGGGGGGGGGGCGTCCCTGCATAGAAGACAATACAGTACTGTATTATTTCCCCCCTCACATTTCACATTTACTATATATATATTTCACTGTATATACGTATGATCTATACTTCTGGGATTTACTGTAGGTTGAAAACCAGGCAAAGTTTTCCCTTTTAAAGACCCTGATCTCATTAGTAAATGAATAGAATGTATTCTGGGACTGGAATGCCTTCAGAATAATGATGCTATGTATATGTATGTACATCTGGCTCCCATGGAGGCCCCTGCATGGGCCCTAGGGGCCCCTGATGAGAAGCTGTACTGTATGTACAGTACAGTGAATGTGTTCAAACTGAGATGAGATTGAGGCTTGCTGTTAATGCATACAGTTATTACCCATGTCAAGTAGCTCAGCCCCCGAGTGAGCAGCGGCTCATTAAAACCTTATGATCGGGAACGCATTCCATGTCACTCTAGATTTTAACAACTTTAACCATCATTTTGTGCTTTAACTATTAAAAAATAGCAGATATACAAGTTCACAGTGCGGCACCGAGTGCCACGCTGTGAGCTTGTAGATCTGCTATTCTTTTTAAATCCTGATTTTTTTTTTTGCAACTCTTTGAATATATATATTTTTAAAGCGAACATTTGTAACTCAAATATTTGCTTCTAGGGGGTCCCTGGTACAACATATTTTGAGATGGGGGTCCACGGACAAATACATATAATTCTAAGGGTCCTTGACCTGAAAAAGTTTGAGAACCCACTGACATAGAAACATACGTTTCTTTTTTTTCTTTTTTTCAAAAACCTTAGAAGGATTTAGAAGATTTTTGTAGAATCGGGTCAAATTATTCAAATACTTGCACAAACTTTAACCATTTTTCAGAAATAGCAGATCTACAAGCTCGCAGCGCGGCACTCGGTGCCGCGCTGTGAGCTTGTATATCTGCTATTTTTCAACAGATAAAGCATAAAATAATGTTTAAAGTGGTTCAAGGTTAATGAGTTCGCCGTCTTTAATGAGTTAAAACCTACTTATCAGAGTAAATGTGTATTCTTCAGTCTGAGGCCATGTGCTCGTTAACGTCGTTCGTATGTACACTTCTGGAGGGGTCTTGTCATTCGGGGGTCCCTCGTGATGAGAGGACCCCCTCCCCCCCTCCCCTCTAATGACACAGATTGAATCATAACATGCTCTTCTGCCTGTCATAATTATGATATTTACATATTTTCCGTAATTATCATATGATAATTGCGTCACGGAATATCATTACATTTGTGCATTTGATGAATGACAACAAATCTACAGATGTGCCATTTTCAAAACTTCACTCGTCCTGCCATTGGCAAGGCAGTCGATTTGCAGTGGATTTGCAGAACATTGAGCTTGTAGATCAGCTATTTCTGCTTTTTTAATGACCTTCTCTGACTTCTGACGAAGTTTAAATCTGACGGTGGAAAGGTTTCTTTCTTTCTTTCTTTCTTTCTTTCTTTCTTTCTTTCTTTCTTTCTTTCTTTCCATCTTTCTTTCTTTTTCCTTTTCTTCAGCAAGTCAATTCAATTTGTTTTGCGTAAGACACAAAAAAAACAAGAGGCACGTCATTATAGAAGGACATTAGAATTCGGCAACATTGTCCCCAGAGGCTGAAATATTATCAGACAATAATCATAACTAATGTGTTCCCAGACAGTAGAGGTGGCTATGAAGTAGAGGTAGGAAGGTCTCCGGTTCAACGCCTGGCTCCCCCTGGGTTGTTGAAGAGTCCTTGAGCAAGACTCTGAACCCCTAACTGCCCCTGATGAGCAGGTTGGTGATGCCTTGCATGGTTTCACACTGGTGAATGTGTGTGAGTGAAAGGGTGAATGTAATGCACATTGTAAAGCAACTTTGGATAAAGGCTCTATATACTAAATGTACCATTTACCAGTAGGATTATATTATATTGACATTACAAAACGTTACAGCAGCAAACGATAGAAAGTAGTGCAGGCAGGGATCAAAACAACCTGTCAAGGGTACCATGGAATTGAGAAATGACTGCCAAGGTCAAGATGTGGCATTCTTTTTTTTTACATAAACTGATGTATGAGTTTGCAAATGAAGGCATTTTGTCAGGATCTGTCTCCGTATAGTATACCCTTATTTTGTAGTGTTGTTCTAGTGTTTCCTGTATTACCAAGTTACTGTTGCCTGTCTTGTCTCACCTCCCTGTGATTAGTTATTGTTCTCCACCTGTGTCCTGTTAGTCTTCAGCCAATCATGTGTTAGTCTTGTGTCTATTTAAACCAGGGGCATAGTTCTGCCGATTTAAAATGACTCAAATAGGGAAGTAAAACTTCCTATGATTGGCCGCTAGTTGCGCTGTTTTCCCCCCCGGCCGATCGCAAAAAGAATTGTGCTCCATTGGATCCCATTCATTTTCCCCTTTAGTTTTCTAACCTTAATTAACATTTTCATGAATACTGTATGGTTCCTATTGCTAGTTAAAAATTGCCTTTCAATCACCATCAGATTCGTTTTGTCGAAATGTGGTCCAATTTATTAAAAAAAAAATGATAAAGTTACGGGGGGGCGTGGCCAACTAAACTGATACCAGCCGTCTGTGTTCTTCTTCGTGTGCTGTATTTCGGGAGGCTCCGACCACATTCTCCCATGTATCCCTGTGGTTGCACGTGACCGTTGGCAGCCAATAGCATCTCTGATGCCTTTACAATTCTATGATGGCGACACCCATTCCAAGGGGTAGAAAGGGCCATTTGCGCTGCATAGAAACCAATGGCTTCACATCGTCCATATTTTTCTACAGTCTATGATTTAAACCCTCACTTCCTTGTGTGCCCTTGTCAGATCTTAGATGTTTGTTATGGTGTTCAGTCCTAGTTATGTTCTTTGTATTCTCCTGCATCCATTTGTGGGTTCCTCCTTTGGAGAATAAATCATCTTGCATTTGTCCTGCTCTGCCTCTTGACTGTCTTTTCTGCCATTGGGTCCTACATCTACTGAGCTGCACCGTGACACATTTGGACGTTGATGGAGTGAGATGGGGATGTTTTGAAATAGATGAATGATATGATGCTGATATTCCCTCTCCACTGGTGTCAGGGTTAGCATAAGGTTGGTTAAAATGTAATGTTATTTAGACAGTTGCCTAAAGGTTCATCTGTTTACGTGGCATCTTATAGTTGTCTATAGTTTCAATGTACAGATGATTATCTCTCTATTATATTGTTTAGATACTATAATACGTTTATATAGTTCTTGATTACTGAGGCACTAGCCACACTGTCTCTCTGCGTGAGATTTAGTGTGTACCTTGCTTATTATACTTATACCTTGAGAATTGGAATTGTATGACGCATTGTATAATGCAAGCCTGCGAGCGTGCCTGTCTGTTTATCCGTGTGTTTGTGTATGGTGTAGAAAAGAATTGGATCTCTCATCATCAAGTCCACCAGCTTCCTTCCCTCTAAACGGGCTGAGTCATGGTGGTTGTGGTAAACGGCTGAGTCATGCTTCCCCATGGGGAGTGGTGCAGCTAACATGTAAACCCTTTCAGAGCAGAGTGGTCTGCTGCTGGCCTACAATGCTCTGAGGAAGTGCTGACCACTTGAACCCCATATCCTGACTATTCTGGGGGCTTGTAGGCCGATAGATCTGACTGACAGAAAGAAAGCGGTGAAGAGAGTCTGGTTCTCCAAGACTTGAGTATACAAGCAAAAGTAGTAATTCAACCGCTTATCAGGAGTCAGGTCGCGGGGGTAACAGTTCCAACAGAGAGCTATAGAATTCCCTTTACTAAGCAACATTGGGGCGTGTTCCTCCACCCGCGTCATCAGCACCCACACCCAAGGTGGGGTTGGCGATAGGGCCTCTCTGTGGTGAGTTTGCATGTTCTCCCCGTGTCTCCTTGGGCATAGGCCCTCACACAAAAACATGCAGTAGTCCTGGTTTCTAAACTACCTCCCCCTAGCCAGCCGGGTGCTCCCCAATGTCCCCTGGCGCGGCAGGGGGAGAGCGGAAACCAGGACTACAGGTTAGGTATTCACCGGATGAGAAAATTGGGTTGCAAAAAAACGTGGGATAAAAAACATTTAAAAAAAAACTAAGCAACATTAGCCACTTCCTCTTTGGGGATCCTGAGGCGTTCCCAGGTCAGTGTGGAGATGTAATCCCTCCATCTGGCCCTTGGTCTTCCAAGGTGGTCTCCTCTCCTCCCAGTGGGACGGGCATCGAGGACCTTCTAGGCCCAGCTAGGGAGACACTCGGGATGCATCCGTACTAAGATACCCGAACCACCTAAGCTGTCACTAAGAGGTTCTATCAGTCATGTGTGAGTCCCTCGCGAATGACTGAGCTTCTCACCCTACCTCTGAGGGAGAGGCCAGTCTGCCTGTATCCACAACATTACTCGTTCGGGCTGGAACCATGACCCACACTTCATGACCATATAGGACAGTGGTTCTCAACATTTTCAGGCCGCGACCCCCAAAATAATCATAATTTAACTGGGGACCCTCCCCACCCTGACGAACACTAAGAGTTGAGGCATTACATTTTGTATAACACAGTTCTATTGTGAAAAAAGCCGATCTACATGCTCACAACGCCTCGCAACCAACGCCTCGCGTTGCGAGGCGTTGTGAGCAAACAATTTGGGGACCCCCCTGAGGGTCCCGACCCACAGGTTGAGAACCACTGATATAGGAGATTGTAGGAACTAAGATTGAAACAACACCACAATGCAGAAATATAGTACATGTTTATACAGTAGGTACAAGTCTAAAATAGCCTCAGAAGTGTAAATTGAGCAAATGTATTTATTTATCTTCCACAACTTTCATAATCCTTTGAGCGTGCGTCCATATTTGTGTTTATTTCCAACCGAGTGACTTCCTTTTTCACTTCTAATGCTGAGAGAGTGTTGGTACTTTGCAGTGTGTTGTCCATCTAGTGTAGTATCTGTAATCCTCCTCCTACACAGCTGTACCGCCGCTCAGTGCATCAGCCATTAATCCATTTAGTTCTAGAATTAATTCATGCTTTAACTATTGAAACATAGCAGATATAAAAAGTCTTTGAATATATCTTTTTAAAAGCGAACATTTGTAACTCAAATATTTGCTTATGGGAGGTCCCTGGAACATCACATTTTGAGATGGGGGTCCACGGCCAAATTCATGTGATTTTGGGGGTCCTTGACATGAAAATGTTTGAGAGCCACTGATTTAGAAGAAGGATTTAGAAGACACTTTTAGAATCGGGTCAAAAATATTCAAAGAACTTGAAAGAAATGTTATCGATTTTTTCAAAAATAGCAGATCTACAAGCTCGCAGCGCGGCACTCGGTGCCGCGCTGTGAACTTGTATATCTGCTATTTTTCACCAGTTAAGGCATGAAACGATGGTTAAAGTCAGATCTAACGCGATGCGGATGCCCTCCCGGTCTGGATGGCTTAATCATGCTGCGTTGGCGCGCTGGCACCGCGCCCACTAACTTACTGTAGTGTGCAGCCAGAGCCCAGGGTTTAATGCCAGACTAAGCAGATTGTCCTGGCACCACCAGGCACCGTGCCAGCCAACCGTGCCCACCATATGCAAGAACACAGGGTATATAGAGTAGAGTCACTGTCCGGTGTAAACCTTGCATGTCTAAAACTCATACTTTTCAGAATTCAATTTGAAGAAGAAAAAAAAGACGATCTACAAGCTCAAAACCTGACGCGTTGCGACGTGTTCTGAGCTTGTAGATCTGTGTTTTTTTTTTTTTTTTGCTATTTTTGTGTGGCACTGCAGTGTTTCTCAAACCTTCTCATGTCAAGGACCCCCAAATTGACACTTATGAGCCCGCGGACCCCCCATTTGAAAAATATATAGAAGAGAAGATTCTTACGGCTCTAGCAGTGATTCCCAAACATTTTAATTCCAAGGACCCCCAGTTTGACATGCATTATAGGCTACGGACCCCCATTTAATGGCATTTCTATCTCTGAGACCCCGATTTATATTGTAAAATGGGTCTGTAACTCTCAGAGTTACAGACCCATAAGGGTCCATTTGGTTCCTATCTATCATTTAGCTGGGGACCCCCTGGAACTCCCTCAAGGATCCCTGCATGGGGGTCCCCGGACCAACCAATGGTATGAGTAGCATTCATTTTATGATGAAAAATCATTTAAAAAAAAGTAAAAATATGGAGATACGTGGTTTCTGCCTGACAACGACCATCTCCAGTAACTGATGATTACCTGTAATTGAGAAGGTAATCCGTTGGATTACTTCTGGATCGATGTGTAAATCAGATTAAGGTCGTTTCATTCCAGACATGCTGCCTCCAGATGACCGCACGATGCAGCCGTCCAGGGTCGGGTCGTTTATCATCACGATATGGAAATGAATAAATCCATACAGCAGAGTTCAGTCAGGGTGACTTCCTTCCTTCACAGTAAAACCTCTTAACTAACATCTGATACCGTTGAACTGGAGCGTCCTTTATTCTGGGGGCGGATCGAACATGCCTCAAACAATTATAGCAGATTTACAATCTAGTTTTGGAAATGTATTAACTTGATTTCTAAATCGAGGGTCTTCAACAGGGGGACCGGGACCCCTCGGGGGTCCTCCAAATCTCGAAACTTTGTTTTCAAGTTTTTTATTTAAATTTTTTATATGTTAACCACTTTAACCCTAGTGTTCATATTCTGAGAACTTTAGCCAAAAATAGCAGATCTACAAGCTTACAACGCCTCGCAGCGCGAGGCGTCTATTCTAGATTGTCTATTTTCGGCAAAGAGTGTAGAGTGTTTGGTGTAGAGGGGGAAAAAGAGCAGATTTAAGTACAGCGTGACAGTCAAGTCATTAGGTATTGACGGTTCAAGTGGTTAAATATCTGAAAACTCAAATTGACATGAATCCAAAATACACTGAGGATTGTGCTGTCAAACGATGAAACTATATGGAATCTATGAACAGGTTGTGGGGGTCCCTGCTTCATCTCTCTCTCAACTAAGGGGTCCTTGGCCTGAAAACGTTGAAGATCCCTGTTCTAAATTAAAATATTAATAATAAATAATTATGGAAATATGACATTTCAGCTATATTTATACACAGATGAATTGCATGTTTTTGCAATTAGCTCAAAGTAATGTGATCGGGTCATTATTTTATAACTAAGTCCTGTATAGCACTGATCATGGTCAATGATTTATGTTCAATTGAATGTTAGAGACACCGATGTTGTGTCCTGTTTTTAGATGTGACTTTTCTCATACCAAACCCTTGAACAGTGTTTGTAGCGAAAGGAGTCAGGAGTTAGGTGGTTGGGGCATCTAGTACGGATGCCTCCCGAGCGCCTTCCTAGGAAGGTCCTCGATGCGCGTCCCACTGGGAGGAGACCCCGTGGCAGACCCAAGACCAGACAGAAAGATTACATCTCCACACTGGCCTGGGAACGCCTCGGTACCGAAAGTTGCTCAGTATAGGGAACTCTGGAAATCTAAGTTGTTACCCCCACGACCCGATTCTGTAAGGATAGAAGGAACGTTGTTGCCCCTGTGGCACCTTGGAGTCCCCTGAGGGCCTCTGGTGTGACTATGGGCAGTCCCCTGAACAGTGTTTGTTTGTGCAAAGTCCGAACGTTAGCGGTTGTGTTGTCCACCCACCATCAACGCATTAGGCTATTTTTAACCCATTTAGGCCTAGAATTATTGAATGCCTTAACTGGTGAAAAATAGCAGATATACAAGCTCACAGCGTGGCACCGTGTGCCGCGCTGCGAGCTTGTAGATCTGCTATTTTTGAAAAAGTCGTGAAAATGTGTGCAAATCTTTGAATATATGTATTTTCAAAGCGAACATTTGTAACTCAAATTTTGCTTCAGGGGGGGTCCATGGAACTAAATATTTTGAGATGGGGGTCCGTGGCCAAATACATATCATTTTGGGGGTCCTTCACATGAAAAGGTTTGAGAATCACTGACATAGTAGTCTTTCAAGAACAGACTAACTGAGCTCCAGTTAAGTGAAAAGGACCTTTTCTTTGACGATGGCTGGCCAGATTGCTGACATAGAAACATAGGGTTTTTCAAAAATCTTAGAAGAATTCAAAAGACACTTATAGAATCGGGTCAAAATTCAAATTTTCACGATTTTTCAAAAATAGCAGATCTACAAGCTCGCAGCGCGGCACTTGGTGCCGCGCTGTGAGCTTGTATATCTGCTATTTTTCAATAGTTAAAGCATAAAATAATTATACACATTAATGTGTACCCGTTCTGAATGGTTTTAATATAGTATTGTGACAGACATGGAGCCAAAGCATAGAGCAAACTATGAATATTTCATGTATACTGGACTGTGTTCTGTACTGTACTGTACCCCCATCTCCCCTCTGCCTGGGTCATTATGGTCTCAGTCTGTGTACTCTGTGGTGAGAGTATATCACTGTTGTTGGGTAGCTCAGTCGGTAGAGCTCTCGCCGTTGGACCACAAGGTCATGGTTACGATTCCGGGCACTGCCAACTCAGTGTATGAGTAGCACGGCTTGGGTGCGGCGTGTCGTGCAGCAAGTACTGGGAGCTGATGGTAGGTGTGGCGCTCCACCTCAGCAGTCCATCTCCCAGGGGTCTGGCGCATTGTAAGTGTTTGCCCTCTCCAGACCATGAATGCAGTTTTTTAACGATGGTGAAAGAAATGCAAATGCCCCTCTTTCCATGCCATACCTGAAGGCAGCATTCAATAGAATTGCCTTGTCCACTTGTGGACTTGAATGCAACATCATAATTATGTTGAAAGAATTGCCCTCTCTGTGTAGAAATCCAATAGCTGGAAATAGCTGGCCTCCAAGCTCGCATCGCAGTGTGACGCGATGTGAGCTTGGAGGTCTGTTTTTTTTAAATATTTTCAACGAAAGGCCCTTTTAGAAATGTCAGCCCCTGCCTCTCTAACATTCTGTGCAAGTCCCTGCACCCAGCAGAGAGTATATATACTGTATGCTGCTGTATGCTCCAACAATAGCTGTGGTCATGTTCTCTCTCTCTCTCTATCCCTGGGCTGGCATTCTGCCCAGTACCTTCCAGCTGGATGCTCTGTGCCTGCTGCCCCAGAGATGATACCAAGCCCTGCGTATCACTATGAACGCATTGTGATTCTCTCTGTTATTACTGCATCGGGGGGGGGGGGGGGGGGGGGGGGGGGGGGGGAGAGAGAGAGAGAGAGAGAGAGAGAGAGAGAGAGAGAGAGAGAGAGAGAGAGAGAAGAGAGAGAGAGAGAGAGAGAGAGAGAGAGAGCCAAGCAAAGCCTGTACCGTACAATAATAATCCATCGTCACACATTCACACTAGTATAGCGTCAACATTACCGTTCTCTCTCTCTCTCTCTGTGCATTGTAACGATAAAGATAAGCAGGGGTTGAATGGCCTCACGCGACACAAAACATTATTCAGAATATGCCTGGCTATACTCTGGTGTATATAGATATACGTATGCAGCCCCCAGTGTGAAGGTTTTAAAGGGGGAAGAGACAGTGGTGGAAAATGTACTCACATATTTTACTTAAGTAAAAGTATATCAATACTGCTATATAGAAATATTCTGTTACAAGTAAATGTCCAGATTTTAAAATGTACTTGAGTAAAAGCACATCTGTGAAAGTGTTGTACAGTGTTGTACATTTGTGAAAGTGTTGGCATCAAAATGTACTTAAAGTACCAAAAGTAAAAGTGCAAAATGTTTGAAAATAGTAGATCTACAAGCTCACAACGTGTCGCATCGTGATAAATACATGCAGTTGAATAAAAGTACAATATTTGGATTGTAGTGGAGTAGTGAATTGACGCCCATTTATGGGCATCCCCCACCAACACCCCGGGATAACGGCCTGGCCTGGTGTGAAGGCATCAGAAACAGAGCAGGTCGTCTGGCCAAACGCTGCGTTACTGTCGGTCAGTGAGCAGACAGCGCTCTGATGACAAGAGTCTGGCCTCCTCTGGACTGGAAGGAGAGTTCTGCCTAGCAACACTCCCTCCCCTGCCAGCCTATGAGCAGGGACGTGCAGAGAATGTTAGAGAGGCAGGGCCTGACAGTTCTAAAAGGGCCTTTTGGTGAAAATATTGAAGAATGTATTTTCGGTGCTTGATACCACACTGAACTAAGCATAATCAAGTCAATACTGGAGTTGTAACAGCATGGATTTCTACACAGAGAGGGCAATTCTTTCAACATAAGATGCTGCATTCAAGTTCAGGAGAGTTTGGACGAGGCAATTCTCTTGAAGGCTAGCCTGGCGGGGCCTGACGTCATACTGCGTTCACTCACCCATTCCTTCCCCAGTATAACGTCTGGCCTTCTGCCTATTGGCAGCTTGAAAAGTGGGCGGGAGTACTTGCCTTGACAGACAGACTCCTCTAACCAATCAGCGTAGCAAAACATCTCTCAGCTAGTCGGAAGAACGGCAAACAAACAACGTCTTTTCGGCCGATGAACTCCGCTAGCGCATCCCCCGTGTTCCTGTTGTAATTGATTCCAACTCCAACCTACGGTCGCAATATTTATATTGTTTCATTTCACTCTACCTTTGTGGAATTCCATTCCATACTGAAGTAAGGTTTATCATTTCCATCACAAGATGTACTGCAGATGCCTGGCCAGGCAGTATTCTGTCTAGGTTTCCTCACGGTGAATGTAAATAGACTGCGGTTACGTAACCAAAGCACTTTGTGATGTTCTTCACATTCACACACCGACGACGCCAGAGGAAACCGTCAAAGGCATCATTTATTGAAATGTTTTGAAAATGTCTGGAACAGAATGTCATCCATCTATGCCAGACGCAACACAATTAAACTCGCTTTAAATATATTCATATTTTCACACAATACACAAACCTAACTTCCCTGCAACCCACTCACACACTCACACACCCACACACATACTTCCACAGCCCACAATCCTACACATACACGCAACACATATACACACATACAGTTAGTACAGTACATCCACGTTTTTACATTAGCATATCCCACATTTACGAGTCTATGAAATCACAAGCCAGCCCTATAATCGTACAAAATATATCGTTTTTGATCAGAATCAATTTTTAAAAGGTATTTACTGAAGCAGCCTGCATCACTTCCTCTGGAGCAGGGGTCTTCAACGGGGGGTCCGGTACCCCTAGGGGGTCCTCAGAGTTACTACAGAGGGTCCTCCAAAACTGAGTGATAGAACCTTTTTTTCCCGTTTTTATATTAACCACTTGAACTCTAGGGTCCATATTCTGAGAACCTTTGGCCAAAAAATAGCAGATCTACAAGCTCACAACGCCTCGCGCTGCGAGGCGTTGTGAGCTTGTAGATCTGCTATTTTCGGCAATCATTCTTTGGTTTGGTGTAGAGGGCAAAAATAGCAGACTAGAATGAAAAGTCAAGTTTATTAAGTATTGACGGTTCAAGTGGTTAAATATCTGAAAACACAAATTGACATGAATCCAAAATACACTGGTGATTGTGCTGTCAAACAATGAAACTATATGGAATCTATGAACAGGTTGTGGGGGTCCCTGCTTCATCTCTCTCTCAACTAAGGGGTCCTTGGCCTGAAAAAGTTGAAGACCCCTGCTCTGCAGGGTTGCTCCATGCTCTATAAGAAGTGGTGACTGTTTAGTGGGAGCACTTTTAAGGAGTTCCCTAACTGAACAGTATTGTGCTGTATTTTATCATCTCGGTCTGGTGGAAAACTCAATACTGTATGTCCATTATATCTCCCCTTTAATAATACCAGCTGGTATAGTGTTTTATATCATTGTTATCGTTCATTGGTCACCTTTACAACAAAGGTACGTCTTGTAACCATCGGCAGGGCAGGAATGTCATGGAGGCCATGAAGGCCATGGCCGTCGTTGCCCCTCAGTTTGGCCTTGTGCCCCTCAGACCAATGGCATGACCTGAGAGTCACAGTGGCCTTAATGCCCCCAGCATAACTACTACTACAACCTGTACTACTTTCTCCTCTGGCTCTTTCTTGACAATATGTAGACAGTAGACACCGGTGTCTTTCTTGTCATGTAGACACCAGTGTCTTTTTTGGAGATTCTGAAATCTTAACTCCCCAGAGTCGCAGAGTGACTATGATTGGTGCAGATTGTAAATACCATCATTTATTGCGACCGAAGGTCGCGGTTTACTGCGAGAAACGTCACAGCTTGTCCGGTGTCCCGTCTGTCTGGACGTGTACACATTTTTACGGTCTATGAGTTTGTCACGCTGACATCATGCTCTGATGTCACTGTGATGTCAGGGGGAACCACTCTGCCAGAATGGGTTTGCCGCTCTGACATCACGCTCTGGCTTCACTGTGATGTCACACTAACAAGAATCCCTTTTATGCCCATATATGGAGTTCCCTGATGTCATCAATATTAATGATGCCCTGTTAGAGAGATCCCTGTGATGCCAGGGGGAACAAATCCCTTTTATGCCCATATATGGAGATATGGAGATCCTGTGATGCCAGGGGAACAAATCCCTTTTATGCCCGTATATGGAGATCCCTGATGTCCACATCCCTGATGTCCACATCTCTGTGGCGTGACCTCGCCCCTTTAGGGCTAGGTGGCTTGTCGCCCTGAGGCGTCTTACTAGTCTGTTTCACTTCAGATTGTCAAATGGGAGATATAATGGACCGAAGTTAGGTTTCTGTGCATAGTATATATAGGCCATTTGTCCCTCTCAAATAAACCCACAGATAAAGTAAAGTACAGATTCTCCAGAGCTCCCTGCAGCCATCAGCTCTCTCTCTCTCTCTCTCTCTCTCTCTCTCTCTCTCTCTCTCTCTCTCTCTCCTCTCTCTCTCTCTCTCTCTCTCTCTCTCTCTCTCTCTCTGAGCTGTTTGTTGGGTTGTTGTCTGACTCCAGGCTGCTCTCCAAAACCGTTAGAACTGTGTTGCTCCGACGCTCTTATTGTTGTGGCAACAGTTTGCTAATTAGACTAATTAAAAGAGCCTCCGTTATTAGTAATTTTGACACGGTTCGGCGTGTCGCAGGAAACTTGTTGAGTATTATAGCTTGAGTGATTCTATATTATATAATCATTATTATTATAATAATTATGATTCATAATTGTAAATTAAATAGTAAAGGAACGAACGGCACAACAAAGTGCAACCTGATGCCATGCAGTGCAAGGGTCTTCAACAGATGGTCCGGGACCCCTAAGGGGTCCTCAAAGTTACTACAGGGGGTCCTCCAAATCCTTGTGTGATAGAAACCTTTTTCTTCCTTTTTTATATTAACCAGTTGAACCCTAGTGTCCATATATTCTGAGAACTTTAGCCAATAGCAGTGCGAGGCGTTGTGAGCTTGTAGATCTGCTATTTTCAGCAAAGAGGTTTGGTGTAGAGGGGGAAAAGAGCAGACTAAGTACAGAGTGAAAGATCACGTTTATTAAGTATTGACGGTTCAAGTGGTTAAATATCTGAAAACACAAGTTGACACATGAATCCAAAATACACTGATGATTGTGCTGTCAAACGATTGAAACTATATGGAATCTATGAACAGGTTGTGGGGGTCCCTGCTTCATCTATCTCTCAACTAAGGGGTCCTTGGTCTGAAAACGTTGAAGACCCCTGCATTAAGATCTGAGGCCCATTGAACGATGCCTTCTGAATCAGTGGTTCTCACACTTTTTTTGTGCCAGCCCCAATACAATATGTATTTGGCCGCAAATTCACACGTTGATGGCTCAAGTATAAGGAATGGAATAAGATTTTATTTTAAACGTTACACAGTATATAAAACCAGTCAAACATGCCCAAAGCTACAAAGTCAAAGTGTGTTAAAAGTCAGTCTTTTACGCCCATCGTTCAGAGTTAAATGATCTCTTGGATGCTGCAGTGAAACCAACCAGGGTTCACGAGGTTCCAAGAAGAAGCAACTGCTGCTGTTTAAAATTAATGTAGCCATAATCCTGTCCTCTGTCTGGATGCATTATGGAAAGAATTGCTTCCAAGAACATGTCAAATATGTTATCTTTCAGCCTTTTATACTTTTATACTCCTACGCATTTGACCCAGGGTGTTGTAACATGGACCGAAGGGCAGCATGGTTGTTAAATAAAGTTAAAATAGTCCTGAGGATTTGATAGTGTTCGGAGAATGACTGCAGGTTGCATGAAGTATTGGAGAATGGAAAAACAATGATGTATATTGAAATTATACATAAAGGGATAGTTTACTATACAAAACTACTTTTTTCTATACTCACTCCATGGAGACTTGAATGGATTATTTTTGGGGTTGTTTGTCCTAAGCCAATAATTTGAAGACCAGCAGTTGGAGACACGAAGAGCCTGCTTTGTTCCTTATGGAGACACAAAGAGTCTCCTGAAATTGTTGTATATTTATGAATAAAATATCATATATTTATAATCACTTTATGTTGTCTCTTTGTCTTTAAAGGGGAAGACCACCCATTTTCAATATTGAACTATGTCATTAATATAACTTAGAGGAGTTGTGTGGAAATAGAAAAAAAGTTCCCCCCCTTCTGTGTTGCCTAGAACTGGAGGATTGATTTTGGGGTTTGTATTGTAAAGTACAATGTGTGATGTCATCAAGTTGTACTTTACAATACAAACCCCCAAATCAATCCTCCAGTTCTAGGCAACACAGAAGGGGGGGAACTTTTTTTTTATTTCCACACAACTCCTCTAAGGTATATTAATGACATAGTTCAATATTGAAAATGGGTGGTCTTCCCCTTTAACCACTTAGCATCTGTATTGTGAGAAATGCTTTGGCAGAAAATAGCCGATGGACAAGCTCAGCTATTTTCGTCTATAGTTTCTGTGAAAGCTTCCCCCACAGTGACAGAAAACAGAGATGACTAGCATGGAGCCCTGAGGCTCTCCACTCAACCATATGGGGTTTAAGTGGTTAAATAGTAACTGACCCAGTAAACCATTTACTACTGCTCTCTCTCTCTCTCTCTCTCTCTGTCTCTCTCTCTCTCTCTCTCTCTCTCTCTCTCTCTCTCTCTCTCTCTCTCTCTCTCCTCTCTCTCTCTCTCTCTCTCTCTCTCTCTCTCTCTCTCTCAGGTGTTGATGAGCTTAGCGACACCATGCTAGTTCACCTCACTAATCCCACACCACAACACTGTGCGTGTGTGTGTGTGTGTGTGTGTGTGTGTGTGTGTGTGTGTGTGTGTGTGTGTGTGTGTGTGTGTGTGCGTGTGCGTGACACATTTCCGCCTGTGTTATTCTAACATGTTACATATGACAGCCGTATGACAGCCGTACACACACACACACACACACACACACACACACACACACACACACACACACACACACACACACACACACACACACACACACACACACACACACACACACACACACACACACACACATGCGCGCGGTGTGGCTGGTTAAGCTTGTTAACAGGCTTTGGCTCAAGCAGTGGATCCAACTGTGCTTACAGCATGGCCAGCGTGTGTGTGCATGTACACACGCGCGAGCGTGTGTGTGTGTGTGTGTGTGTGTGTGTGTGTGTGTGTGTGTGTGTGTGTGTGTGTGTGTGTGTGTGTGTGTGTGTGTGTGTGTGTGTGTGTGTGTGTGTGTGTGTGTGTGTGTGTGTGTGTGCCACGCACGTACAAATTTGTGTCATGTGTTATCCACACGGATAACATGCAAATGCACCACGACACGTGCATGTGTTGTGCGTGCGACTGCGCACACACGCGCCATTTGCATGTTCTATCCGTGTGGGAACCAACCAGCACACCGGAGGTGTAAGAAGTCCTGGGTGTAAAGACTGGAGGATTTGAAGGAGGAGGGGCTTAGAGGGTGAAGGGTTAATTCAGGGATTTGAGCGCCTGCAGGGGTCAGAGGTCAGACCTGTAGGAATGCGTGCGTCACCAGGACGGTTCTGAGCATGTGCAGAAGCCACTGGCTCTCAGAGAGAGAGGCATACTGTTTGTTAGGTTAGGGTTAGGTTTAGGCATACTGTTTGTGAGGTTAGGGTTAGGTTTAGTCATACTGTTTGTGAGGTTAGGGTTAGGTTTCGGCATAGTGAAGCTAAATGTTCACATTTAGACAGAAACAACCCGGAACACCTGCAAAAAAGGGAATCCCGATGCTACACAGCTAGTCATATAGCAGGGGTCTTCAACGTTTTCAGGTCAAGGACCCCTTTTGAGAGAAATGAAGCAAGGACCCCCACAACCTGTTCATATATTCCATATAGTTTCATCTTTTGACAGCACAATCATCAGTGTATTTTGGATTCATGTCAATGTGTGTTTTCAGATATTGAACCACTTTGTCAATAGTTAACAAACTTGACCTTTCACTCTGTACTTAGTCTGCTCTTTTTTCCCCTCACTACACCAAAGCTCTTTGACAAAAAATAGCCGATCTACAAGCTCATAAGAGCTGCTATTTTTGGTTAAAGTTCTCCGAATATGGATGCTAGCGATCAAGTGGTTGATATAAAAAAGGAGAAAAATAATCTATCAACCAAAGATTTGGAGGACCCCCTGTAGTAACTCTGAGGACCCCCTAGGGGTCTCGGACCCCCTGTTGAAGACCCCTGAAGTAGCTATCCATGGTCCTGACATGTCCCACATAGCAGGACTGCACAGCACAGTATGTAGAGCTCTCCATGGTCCTGATATGAGCCATAACATGCAGGCCACAGCCTGGTGCTGAGACTGACACACAGTACATCTACATACAATATGTAGAGCTGGCCATGGTGCTGAAACAGACCAGTAAGACTCCCTAATCGGGAGATAAGCGAACGTCAGGTCGCATACACAAACTTTAGAAGGCAATGGTAGCCAATCAGGAGGGAATATGGGAAATGGGACAGATCCATATTGATGACATGACTTGCATGATTTTAGAGCTAAATCTGTAGGAGCAGTGTCCAAAAATGTGTTTTGCAAGAATCGGCCTCATGGTGACGCTAGAAGTGGGTCATGTGAGAAATCAGGGCTGGAGGTTGTGGTTTGCCAGCCAAGGAGTGTGTGCGCAAAGTTTGGCATGGATAGGGGCAACGGTGGCGGAGATAAGAGTAGGGGCAAAAGTGTGACGTGACGGACAGACTGACTGACTGAGGGAGGGACAGCCGGTGGAGCTTTTCATAGTAACTTGCGACCTGGCGGCCGCAACAAACACTGGACTCATCTGGGGACGGGACGATATGAAGATTTCATGTTATTGTGACAAAAGAAATCGCGATTTATGATAGTATCGCAATAATCAAAATCCATTATCCTGGGGCAGAACATCTGCCAACAAATAGCAGATCTACAAGCTCACAACGCGCCACAACGCGACACGTTGTGAGCTTGTAGATGGGCTATTGTTTGGCAAAGACATTTGATAGAGAGTGAAAAAAAATACTTGTATCAAGTTCGTATAAGTACCTTTTACCAATTATAGAGGGTTTAAGTGCTACCGGATATGCAGCTCAGCAAATAAAAGGTGAATTGATCCCAGTGCATGATGGAGGACGATATCACAATAAATTAACACATGGGTGACTAACAGGTCATTTTGGCCGATTTTGAGGTTGTAAAGTGCAATGAAATAATATACATTTATACCACTCTGACTGCAATTATAGAAAATTGACAGGTAAATTCTTTCATTTTTTTGCCCAGGAGAGCAACACCTCCTCCCCTGCTGCCAGCAGGGGAGGAGGGTGTTGTTCTCCTGGGCAAAAAGGGAGAGAATTTACCTGTCAATTTGACCTATAAATGCAGTCAGAGTGGTAGTTTTTTATTATCAGTCACCCGAGTGTTAAATCTCCACGATACGATTATCGTGAGTGTTTTTTATCACGATAAACGATAATATCGTGTATGGTCCCATCCCTAGACTCAACAGCATGTGTCTGTGTGTGCATTTGTGTGTGCGTTCTGCTGTAAAACTGCTGTAACTGCCAGGCTCTTCGGGTTCAAACTCTGTGTTAAAATAACTCTCCTACGGTGGATGGACGTCCCACAGCAGATAGCCTGAGCAGGTCAGAGAGAGCTGGACCTCAGATCCAGGAGTATCAGGGGTTGAAACGCTATCGACTACTAAACACATCCTCCTGTGTACGGTCCGCCCTCCCAACCCCGCTGCTTTTACAGGATATCGTCGTTGTCAGGTGTAAACCATGTATCTCCAAGTTTCAAATGTGTACGTTCTTTTGCAAAGTAAAGCCCTGCTTCATCATACAAGGCCGTCGCACAAAAGTAGTGAAAACAGCAGATCTACAACGCCTCGCGGTGCGAGGCGTTGTGTGCTTGTAGATCGGCTGTTTTCACTAGTCTAAATCATTTTTAAAATGATAAATGCAAAACAAACGGTTTTGGACATACAAGGTTTTCTCCCGACAACGACGATATAATACCAGCGGAAACCCCACCTGCACACCTCTGAGTTTACATCTATACCCCAGTGGGAGATTAATCAATGTAGGCGCAACGCACAATTCTTCTTTTTTCCCCCTCCCTCTTGATTTAAGGTTTCTTTCCGGTGTGGGAGAGTTTAGATGTCTCGGCAGATCTCCACAGACAGAAAGGTTAGCGTTTTATAACAAGATAAGACTGAACTCTTCCAGACAAAGAGGTGTCGAGTTTCTACACGATGGAGTGCAGACGCAAGATAAAGCATCCTCTCCCTGGACAAAGGATTTATTTTTTTCCTACAGAGAGCAGTGTAAAACAGTTTAGAAGTAGCAACAGTGAAGCCAGGTTTAAACGATATATGAATGAATGAATGAATGAATGAATGAATGAATGAATGAAAAATGTATCTCTGTGTCATGCCACAATCTGGCTCATCCCATATGGGATTATATGACACATTAAACAGAAAACTACTGACATCAACAGTCCTTCCGGCATTCACACTACACCCTATCTTATCAAATAACAAATCCATAAACATGTGTACTGCGCACTCATGAGCAAAATAAGCACAATTATTACCCGGCTTGGTTGAATGCTTGATTCTGATTGGTCGAGCGCTGAAATTAGCGGTGAATTATAGGCGTATAATGACCACTGCGCTCTATAATTCACCGCTGTTCATCAAAGACTGATGCAGAACACCTGCTACAGTCAGACTGCGCTGGGTGAATTTAGTACCGTATCCAACATGTCAGCCATGTAAACAAACACACAGCGTCATTTACAACTAAACGTTGCTCTCAAGAATGTTTTTAAAAACATTTGAGGCGAGAAATAGACGACACAGTAACAGAAAATGGATTCTATTTGATCGGCGCTTCCTTGTTTTCCAAGGCGACCGTGTCGCGCTGGGGGGACGCCCAGCGCAACACTTGTGGAACACTTTCAGCCGTCTGTAAACATGGAAATACTTCATTTTGTTTTTAGTTTTGAGTCAAATTATTAATTGTATTTATTAGCCGGGTAATAAGTGCGATAAGGTCTTGCTGCGCGGTCATTATGGCGTATATGGACACGACGGGCTGATAATCATCAGCCTGAAGTAAACCTAACCCCATAATGACCACACAGCAAGACCTTATCGCATACATATAAGACCATGCTATTTTACATGGCCCTCCTTCTCATTGAGCAAGCTTTCTCCAGAAACCAAGTAAAATAAATAATATCATGTTGAAAGAGTCGTTTCAGCTTCTCTGAGTCCAATCCTATCACACAAGATCAATCTTATTAAAAAGTCTCTTCCTAATAGGATTGTAGAACGGCCAATAGAAAACTAAATGCATTTCATTTTCAATGCCATTAAGCTCACAATATAACTCTGGTGTCGGGCAGAAACCAACCGTGTCCAAAATATTAACTCATGAGAAATGTAAAAACAACAACAACAGAAACAACATTGCTCCCAGTGAGCTGGTGACTTTATACATTGTCAGATACTTGAATGTGTCCTTATGTTAAAAGAACCAACCAGGTCTGTGCATTTTTGGGGGTCAAAGTTGATACCATTAACTGTTCTGCTGCTGTTGACGGCGCTCACCGTCATTGAAAGGGTTAATACCATGGCGCCGTTGACGGTGAGGACTGTCAATCTTACTGTATATACAGTAAAGGTATTATTACTTACTGTACGTCGCTCCGGTCCCGCCCGCATCGGTAATGTCCGCGATTTGTTTACAACGCACGTCGGGCGTGCACGCGAAGTGAACGCCCTCCATAGTAAATCCATTGAGAGGCCCATAAAGAAACTTCATTTTCTCCAAAAGAGTCATTCTTATACAAAGGATGGTCTCCACTCTTCCATACTGTACACAAAAGCTGGGCGCAGCCATCTTCTCTTCTGGGCCCACACTGTCATGTGACTAGATGACGTAATCGTTGCCGTCAAGTGATAATCCAAAAAAACAAAAACAACCCCCTTCCAGCCCTTCAAAATAATAGCGGCGGCCTATGGAGGAAACGGCGTGGCACCGAGGCACCAAGCAACCTTCAGATTAAGAGGCACTATTAGTGTTAATAATCTTTGAAAGACAAAAGAAGTGGCCGCACACACTGTAGCCAAAGTGACAACATTTATTTTAGGACGCAGACCTTCCATCTGCGTCCTAAAATAAAAGTTGAGCCAAAGCGCCAGCGCTCGCCCAGCAGTCTGCTGTCACCCAGGCTGATGTGTGCACGCGCCCATGGGTGACCTCACCCTTTAGGGCAGTGGTTCTCAACCTGTGGGTCCCTGGGGGTCCCCACATTATTTTGGGGGGTCCCCAGATGATTAACTTAATGTGCAACATTGTTTTCTCACTCAACAGTAAACAATCCAACATAGAGTTTAAGTGTATAGAGGGTATCTACACTGTATCTGTACTTACTAACTGTACTTACTTAGAGGCGCTAAACTGTCTCTCTGCATTCTATGCATGTGATTACCTTTCGTATTGTAAGTCGCTCTGTGTAAGAGTGCCTGCTAAATGCCTAAATTATAAGTGTTGATTGCTCTTCTGACTCCTCACCTCACACCCCTAGTAGCACGTCTCTCACCTTAAATCCCTTCTTGTTATTTATTGATATTATTTGTCCCATTTGATACTAGTTCATCACTAGCACCATTCAGTATCTTCGTCACTCGTCCTCATTTATTTGTCCTGAGTGTAAAATGTAAACTCAGTTATTTATGGTGTTGACAGATGCTAGCTGAGTTGTTTACCTTGGTGTCCTAGTTTCTCTGAGGCTCCACTTTCTCTCTGCGTCTCCACTGGTGTGTCTGTTTTACCTTGTTTATTGATGGGAAAAGTACATGCTTACTCTGCTTATTCTGATGTCACACCTGCAAGTCACTGTGGATAAGAGCGTCTGCTATATATCTAGGTTGTAAATAACAGTGTTCAGGGTCAGCCTAGCACCAGAGATGATAGATAAATAACAGTGCTTGATTGGGGCCAGTGGTGACGGGTTTCTATTCCGAAACATCCCCATTCCGAACACCATAACCGCAGCCAGTCTAGGACCATAGATGAGAGATAGACAGACAGGCACGTGCACGCATAGACATCAAAATGGGGGCTTGAGCCCCTGCCCTTTTATACATCTCTAAAATGTGCCCTTTCTCCAGACCACGAATGCAGTTTTTACTGTGGTGAAAGAAATGCAAAATGCCCCCTCTTTCCATGCCATACCTGAACGCAGAACTGCCTTGTCCAAACTCTCCTGGGGGACTGCCCCATATGTCGAACTCCCGTTGGGTCGAACAGCGTCGGCAGGTTAGATAATCACCCGCTGTCACGGTTACTGAGGTTAGGTTTAGGGTTAGGGTTAGAGTTTGGTGGTCGATCCAAAGCGTGTTCGACTAAATGACATGTTACCCTCTCCTGTACTTGAATGCAGCATCTTATGTTGAAAGAATTGCCCTCTCTGTGTAGAAATCCATGTTGTTACACCACATCTCCAGTATTCACTTGATTATGCTTAGTTCAGTGTGGTATCAAGCACCGAAAATAGCCAACCTCCAAGCTCACAATGTGTGAACTTGGATGTCTGCTATTTTCGATATTTCCACCAAAAGGCCCTTTTAGAAATGTCAGCCCCTGCCTCTCTAACATTCCCTGCACGTCCCAGCCGTACACACAGAGATACCTGGGACTTTGTAGATAGATGAGATCCAGATGGGGTCGGCAGATTAATTATACTCTGTGATTGGTGTTGTCAGAGTATCAGAGACGAAAAGAGGCTGATCGGGGAACCAGCCTTATTTTGACTGAACCAAATGTGAACTCGCTGACATTATGCAACGCAGGGTTTTTACAAATCTTTTTAAATATATTTTTGAAGTTCAACAAATGAGCAACCTTTGACTGGCCGTCTGATTGCTGTGATTAACCTTTCAACATGATACTGGGTTTTTATCCTTCTCCTTTTTTAATCTCCACTCCTTTTACTGGGTGGAATAAATATTAAAATCTACAGACTTTGTCTCTTCTACACAAGTGTTAATTTAACTCTGAGAGTGTACAAATGGAACCAAATGTATAGAGCTATGCGTATGCATGACGTGAATGGCAAATCGAGTGGCAAAGTGAGTGGCAAAGTGAGTTTAACGTCATTTAATGCAATCAGATAGGACCTTTCTGTTTGGATGTACAGGTTCAGGTTCAGGTTTATTGTCACACATATCCATACAAGTACAGATACAATGAAATGCTTGTGCCAGGAGCATCTCAGCCGTATTACACAAAGACATGGTCACAGTGACCGACAGGAGTGTGGACCCACAAGTCCCAACAACAACAATACCATACTGTGTAACAGTGTACAGTTTAAAAATGCGTACAGTGCCCAAGTTTACCTACGTCTCACTTTCATCCCTTCGTTGAGCAACCTGACTGCCTGGGCAAAAAAACTATTAATGGAACTGAAAACTGAAAATATATGGACTGTCAAGGCCAGAAAGTCCTTTTTTTTGCCACTTAGTAGGCGTTCCTGCATAACTTCTGGATATAATGATGATGATGACACACGCATACCCTCAGGTTTTTGGTTCCATTTATGCACTCTCAGAGTTACACATCTGTATGAAAGGGTCCATTTGGTTCTGTTTGTGCACTCTGAGTTAAACTAAATTTTGTGTCTCCCTACCTCCTCTCGAAGTGTCAAAGTGCGTCGTCACCTCCCAACAGACGAGAGAGAGAGAGAGAAACAATCACGGCCGTTCTCGCCAACGCTCTCACGTGGAGGTTTACGTGCGTTTAACGTGCGGCTCACACAATCATTACGTTGTGATCTGCAGCCATCTGGATCGGGCCGGCCCCGCATCATTTGCATATCGGAGTGTTTAAGCGGGGGAAATGAATATTCATGACCGACGGTCTCCAGTTTCGTTATATAATGAATATTCATTTGGCCCGCCAGGGCCCTGGCACCGCGGAGGACGGCTGGATGTGATAGCGATCGAGGCAGAAGAGAAGAACAGAGATTTGAGGCAACCTTTTTCAACGCCGGTTCGGAACCAGAGTCGCTCTCGCTGCGCTGCGTTCTTTCTGCAGGGGGGAGGCCCCCTCTATGGGTACACGCTAGGGCTGTGCCCCCCCTTAACCCATTAAGACCTGTACTGTAACGCTGCGAGCTTATAGATCTGCTATTTTTGGTAAATCTTGAGAATTCCTGCAAGTCTTTGAATATATTGGACCCGATTCTATAAGCATCTTCTGAATCCTTCTAATGTTTTTGAAAAAAAAAAAAAAAACGCATGATTCAATGTCAGTGGTTCTCAAACTTTTTCATGTCAAGGACCCCCTAGAATTACATGTATTTGGGCGCGCACCCCATCTCAAAATATTAAGTATCAGGGACCCCCCAGAAGTAAATATTTGAGTTACAAAAATATATATTCAAAGATTTGCCAAAAAGTTCAACATTTAAAAAAGAAATTGCAGATCTACAAGCTTGCAGCGCGGCACTCGGTGCTGCGCTGTGAGCTTGTATATCTGCTAGTTTTCACTTGTCAAAGCATAAAATAAGTGGTTCCAGTTCTAAATGTCTTAAGGACCCCCGGAACGCCAGACGCATCAAATGGTGTCCGGGGTCACACGGGTCCCGCGGCGTTGTGATGTGGAAATGACAGCAGAGCGACGGAAATGTCAGGGTCTCCGTTTTGATGGCGCTGCCATCTGCCAGCTGGATGGGGAGATGATATACATGACCTGAGGGGGTGTCATATGGTGGGGGGAAGGAACTGATTACTTTTACTCAAGTACTGTACTGTACTTCAGTGCACTTTTGCAGCTAGAGTAGTTGACATTTTTTGATACTTTTTTGATGCTATACTTTAACTCCCCTACATCCCAGAGGCAAATAATGTACATTCTAAAATGGCTAGTTCCATTCCTTGATTCTGATTGGCTGGTTTCCCTTAATTGTTGTGGTATACGAGACTATAACCCACACCTTGAATCAGTTTATATCAAACACAGTGTTCCACGGTGCACCAATTATCTGCACCTGTGTTGGCAAAAAAGCTGGGAACTACTTTCCTGTAGCTGGGAACTTTCTTGCAGACCTTGTAGTGAATTATTAGAGAAATAGAACAGTTTTAATTGGTACATGTCTATGATTTTTCATGTTGCCATATTGTAACCGGAGACACTTGGCTGTGCCTCGTGTCTCACCACGCCTCTCAGCCGTTATAAAATACCAGGTAACCACATGCCTCTCAGCCGTTATAAAATACCAGGTAACCACATGCCTCACAGCCGTTATAAAATACCAGGTAACCACATGCCTCTCAGCTGTTATAAAATACCAGGTAACCACATGCCTCACAGCCGTTATAAAATACCAGGTAACCACATGCCTCTCAGCCGTTATAAAATACCAGGTAACCACATGCCTCTTGTGGCTTATTGCTTCATTTCAATGCTGTCGGGGAGAAACCACTTATTGCAATATTTGTTTGGTAAATGAATGCCTTGCTCAGTTACTCCATCATACTACTGTTCCCCGCAAAAGCATCAAAAGCTGTAGCAGATCTGCAAGCTCGAAAGGTGCCACGAAGCAACGGGTGCTGAGCTTGTAGATCTGCTACTCTTGATGGTTTTGAAGGTGAATCCTGCAATTGCTGCAAAGTAACACTTTTTGAATAACATGAGGTTCCCAGCCGACAATGATTTGACATCTTCAGTCGCTACTTTGCCGATTTAGATTGTTATTAAAAATTAATCGTTCATTACCTGATAAATGATGCTGCATCATTACATGTTAAGATAGCTAACAGCACAAAGTCATTATTGAAATCAACCCTCACCCATCTGCAGCATTAAAGAGATGAACACAATGATGCATCACTAATTACTATCTAATGGCATGATTCTAATATGAGCCACACAGTGTTCTGCATAATGAGTGCTTTTACATGTTGTATTGTAAGTACAGTATAGTACTATACTGAAGTGTGTCATCTGAATACTTATTCCATCACTAAACAATTCTTCTTCTTCGTCTTCTTCTGCTGCGATGCGTTGTAAACTTGTAGATCGGCTATTTTCGGCAAAAAGATAGCACATACTAAGTGGTGCTGAGGGTTTAAAGGAGTAGTTCACCCCCAAAATGACTTTTTTTCTATTGATTACTCATGCCATGGAGACTTGAGTTCAATGATAAAAATACGGTAAATTTACCCCCATTGATTCTGGATGGGGACCCAAATGCATGGCACTAGATGGGGAAACCGTCAAGGTAAATTTACTATAATCAATTTTTTTGTCTTAGGAATGCGACAAAAAACAAAAGACATTATTGAACTCAAGTCTGATGAGTAATCAATAGAAAAAAAGTCTTTTTGGGGGTGAACTACTCCTTTGAGTGATTAAATGTCCGACATTAGAATCCAACACTGATGATAGTGCTGTTAAACAATCTGTGACATCTATGAATAGTTTAATCTGCAACGCAATATTATACAACATGTAGTGCTTCATCTCTCTCTCAGCTAAGGGATCCTAGGCCCTGAAAACGTTGTAGTCCCTGCTCTAAAGGGTTTGACACATCTTTATGTGTTCATGGCTTCTCTTCTGAACCAAATGAACCCTAGGGTGGTTGTGATACAGGTGAACATGGATGAGTCATCAACGGCTGTGTGTTGTTCAACTCTGTCTTTAAATGTCATCATAATGTTTGACTTTATGAATAATCTGTATTTTAGCTGGGAAGACTCTCTCTCTCTCTCTCTCTCTCTCTCTCTCTCTCTCTCTCTGTCTCTCTCTCTCTCTCTGCCACAGCTCATCACCATTCCGTCCCGTCTTCCTCGCACTCAGGCTGACGCACTGAATATAAAGAGGTGTGTGTGTGTGTGTGTGTGTGTGTGTGTGTGTGTGTGTGTGTGTGTGTGTGTGTGTGTGTGTGTGTGTGTGTGTGTGTGTGTGTGTGTGTGTGTGTGTGTGTGTGTGTGTGTGTGTGTGTGTGTGATGGAGGGGTTCTTGAGTGTGGAGATATAATGATCTTTGACTGCAATCTCTCACACACACACACACACACACACACACACACACACACACACACACACACACACACACACACACACACACACACACACACACACACACACACACACACACTCAGTGGTGTGTTGTGGTAATGTTGCAGTGAATACTGATTAAGACTGGAAACGTTTGCTCTTCGTGACACTTACGCATGCGAGCGCTCACACGTACACACACACACACACACACACACACACACACACACACACACACACACACACACACACACACACACACACACACACACACACACACGTGTCCCTACACACATCATTTTCCCACCCATTCCTCAAACTGAGAGCTTGTGTGCGCACGTGTGTGTGCATGTGTATCTGCGTGCATGACAGGGAGAGAGAGAGAGAGAGAGAGAGAGAGAGAGAGAGAGAGAGAGAGAGAGAGAGAGAGAGAGACATAGTGACGCATCACTTTCCCCTGGTGCGTTTAAATCCATACCATGAAGGAGTCTCTCCCCCCCCCCCCCCCCCCCCCCCCCCAAAGTGCTTTTAAAGAAAACACAGTGAGAAAACAAAGAGCCTCCACGAAGAATAGACATGAATTATTCAGCTGATCAGAGAGAGAGAGAGAGAGAGAGAGAGAGAGAGAGAGAGAGAGAGAGAGAGAGAGAGAGGGGAGAGGAGAGAATTAAAGGACAAGGAAAAGAAAGATAGAGAGGAAAGAATAGAACGGATGGCGTGAGAGAAGGAGACTGGATCTGCAGAGAGAGAGAGAGAGAGAGAGAGAGAGAGAGAGAGAGAGAGAGAGAGAGAGAGAGAGAGAGAGAGAGAGAGAGAGAGAGAGAGAGATGGACAGACAGAGGGTGGTATAACCACTTAACCACTTAAAGTCAGAGAACACCAAAAAGCTAGTGATCTTGTAAAAGCCTAACAGAACCATCTAGTTCTAGTGTCTCCGGAGTTTAGCCGGCACTTTTATCTGGTAATGTTTAAACGGGGATGAGCCTAGCTAGGCCTTCTGGCTCTGTGCCAGTAAGTTTTGGTAAGCGGAACCGCGCGCTGTGGGATGACGTCATGGATCTGGTTTGACGACAACACCTGGGAGATGTAGATGTCTTCAGGGGCGCAAAGTAACTTGATGTAACGTACATTTACATCCTACCAGCTTGTTGGTGTCTTTGGCAGTGTCCTGCTGGTCTCATTCTCCTGGCTGCTATTTTATCACTCTCCCTTGGTATTCAAACATGCAGATTCTTGTTGGTAACATGTGTATTCTTGCTGAATTTCCCCCTAGGGATAATAAAGGTATCTATCTATCTGATGTTCAACACTACACGTAACATTCTGGTGTAGTATAGAGGATGACACGGGAGTGGATTTTCACTCCTGTCACGTCCCACTCCTGCAGAAAGAATCCTGTCCCATCCCAATCCTGGGCCTGAGTAAAAAAATTAATCCCGTCCTGTCCCACTCCTGTAGATTTTTTCCTGGTCCCATCCCGCTCCTGGTCAAAATCACTCCCGTTCACCTCCCGCTCCCGAAAAAAAAGATGTTTTTCCATTTTGATCCATATTATATTTGATATCATGTTTATTATTATATAATGTATAATTTTATAATGTTCGCAGTTCGAAGACCTCACTTTCCTGTGCTTTTTCCCTCCCAAACTGCTAATAAAGTAGCACTGTTTATTTCTGCGGTTTGATGAACTGGTCTGCCCACTCCGGGTGATTTTCATTCCTGTCCCGTCCCGATCACGGCATTAATACAAATTTGACTCCTGTCCTGCGGGAATCCCACGGGACCCACGGGAATTTCTGTCAAATGTAAGCACCCGTCTAGAGACTTCTGCAGAGTTGGCTTCAGGGTCCAGTATTCAGTGTGGCTTCAGGGTCCAGTATTCAGTGTTGGCTTCAGGGTCCAGTATTCAGAGTTGGCTTCAGGGTCCAGTATTCAGTGCCATATAGTAAATGGTGCATTCATATAGCGCCTTTATCCAAGGCCCT
>NC_137827.1:4781278-4803778 GCF_963921795.1 Nannobrachium achirus
GAGGAGTGGGTTGTTGGCTGATTTACACTGTTTCAGGGTTGTGGCACAAGGCGAAGCCGAAACAACAGTGGGCGGGGTCCATGAGCCAACTCAAGGTTGTTGACTGATTACCACTGTTTTAAGCCAATCAGAATCCAGTATCTGAACATGTGACCACAAAAAGTGGTAGAATGCAGTTTTCACTATGGTGAAAGAAATGCAAATGCCCCCTCTTTCCATGCCATACCTGAAGGCAGCATTCAAGAGAATTGCCTTGTCCAAACTCTCCTGAACTTGAATGCAGCATCTATGTTGAAAGAATTGCCCTCTCTGTGTAGAAATCCATGCCGTTACGCCACATCTCCAGAATTTACTTGATTATGCTTTGTTCAGTGTGGTGTCAAGCACCGAAAATAGCAGACCTCCAAGCTCACAACGACGCGTTGGACCTTGGAGGTCTGACCTTGGTGGTCTGCTATTTTTGATATTTCCACCAAAGGCCCTTTTAGAAATGTCAGCCCCTGCCTCTCAACATTCTCTGCACCTCCCTGGTGGAGACGTTGCAGATCCAGGTTGGGTTTCATCATTTATGCAGAGAGTCAGGGAGAATCTGGCGAGTGAGAGACGGAGAGCTAGACGGAGGCATAGCGGAAACATTGGAGATGTGGAGAGAGAGAGACAGAGAGGGAGGGAACCTATAGGGGCTTTAACCCTGCAAGACCCGAATGAATTTCTACTGGCCAAAAAAAATTAAAAAAAATCAGATGGTGTTGTAGGAGTCCCTAATCACAGGAAAATGTAATGTTAAATAATGTTTTTGTAAGATTTTATAGCCATAAATCATAATCATAAATCATAAATCATGCTCTAATTGCATTTTGGGGATATTTTTCACAATAATAACACGTGTACATGTTCTAGACTTTCTAATGATCACGAAAAAAAAAAATTACAGGCATTTTACTTATGTTTTAGTGAGGAATAGCTTCAGTTAAAAGTGAGATGTTGTTCGTCCAGACGCTGGAATTTCAACTTCTCTGGGAGGTGTGAATGTCACTCTCTGTGGGGGGTATTTATATGCAAATATCATGGCCAATGGCATTGTAATACTAAACAATAGGATTTAATGGTGATGTTAATGTGAAAAAATAACAGGAAAACTAATTATAACATTTAACACGTTGCAAGCCGCGGGCAGAACCCTCTGAACAGAGGTAGCGCCGAAGAAATAAGCCATTTATTTACAAACATGTTTTAAAAAAAACAAAGCCCACATGATAACAACACGTACTGGAGTGCTCGACACAGCGTACATATTCATCCTGCAGAGGTCGGCGATCTTACTTTGGCGAGGCGGAGGGGAGATCAATTCCATTCGTTTACGTGCGGCGAAGCAGGAAAGGAGCGATAGAGAAAGCGGCGCCCGAACGTGATTGAAACCGCGATCCACGAACAGAGACAAAGACCAGCCATCTTGTTTGAGCTTCTTGCTGAGTTTCAACACTGGGGAGAGGATGAGGCTCCTCCTGGCCAGCCATCCATCAGAATGTGAGTCAACGGCGTGGCCTGCTGGATATTAGGAGTATCACACCCAGCACCAGAAAATGACTGTCAGAGCATATTAACCCTTTCAGATCGCTCCAAAAAGACACAGAGAAGAATTTCCGATGTTTTTTTTTTTTTATTATAATTTATATCAAAGTCCGGGAATAGACGGCGTGGCTGATGGGACCCCAGTAGGAAGTCCGAGGGAGTACGGCCAGGCTTAGAAGGTGTTAAAAAGAAAAATATGCCAAAAAGCAACACTGGGCCTTGCAGGGTTAAAAGACCCCCTTAACAGCTCCCATATCAGCTCCGTTAATCTCTCCTCCTCCTCCTCCCTGCCTCTGATTGGTTCTAAGCCCTGGGCTGTTCTTCAAGCCGCTCTCTCTCTCTCTTCCATATACCGGTAGGTTTTAGTTTGTCGGGGGAACCACGGTGAAATAACACCGCGCGGCGATTAAGCGCTTTGTTTCGGCGCCGGCGCCATGTTCCGTCCCCGATTGAATTAAAACGAATACCCCCCTGCAAAATGGTGGCGTCAGATTGGATGCGCGTTTAGCGCATCTTAGTGCAACTAAACGTATTTACATGTCATTTGCCTGATGAATCATGCATGAAGGGGGGGGGGGGGGAAGAGGGAGGAGGGGGGGATCCCAACTGCTAATGAACGGCATACGGATATGGACCGCTTTGCTTCAAGTCAGGGGCGTCACAAGGGGGGGAAAAGTGGACTGAGTTACTATAGGGCCCAAGGTGGAGGGGCCTTAATTATTGTGTACTTTAGCTATTGAGAAATAGCAGATATACAAGTGCCGCACTGCGAGCTTGTAGATCTGTCGTGTGCAAATCTTTGAACATATGTGTTTTTTAAGCGAACATTTGTACGCAAACTTGCTCCTCGGGATCCCTGAACTAAATATTTTGAGATGGGGGTCCGTGGCCAAATACATATCATTTTGGGGGTCCTTCACATGAAAAAGTTTGAGCACCACTGACATAGGAACATAGTTTTTTCAAAAACCTTAGAAGGATTTGAAATATTAAAGATTTTCACGATTAAACAAAATAGCAGATATACAAGCTTGCAGCGCAGCACTCGGTGCCGCGCTGTGAGCTTGTAGATCTGCTATTTTTCAATAGTTAAAGCACAAAATGTGAGTGCATCCTCGTACCCAGGGCCCAGAATTTGGTGCGACACCTTCAAGTTGCTGAGGTTTTAACGCTTTACGCGCCCTATAAAAATACATTCATTGACCGGCGTCCCCCAGGGGTCTGTACTAGGGTCCACTAGCGTTTCCTTTCATTTGCTTCATATTAGCCAATCGACCGGCAGCGCAATGCGATTCATTTGTGAAATTGTAGATTGACTCTTGTAACGGAAGGGTTTGCCCCAGAGGGGGAGCTATAAGGCCCTGTGGACTCCAGCAACTCGTGGTATTTCTGCATACATTAATTTCCTCCGGCCGTGGCAAAGCTCATGGTTTGGATTAACCCATTTAGAACGGGTACATATTATTGTGTATCATTATTGTATACTTTAACTATTGACAAATAGCAGATATACAAGCTCACAGCGCGGCACTGTAGATTTGCTATTTTTGAAAATTTGTCTTTTGAATCCTTCTAAGGTTTTTTTGAAAAACGTATGTTTCTATGTCAGCAATCTGGCCAGCCATCGTCAAAGAAAAGGTCCTTTTCTCTTACTGGAGCTCAGTTAGTCTGTTCTTGAGAGACTCCTATGTCAGTGGTTCTCAAACCTTTTCATCTGAACGACCCCCAAAATGATATTTATTTGGCCACGGACCCCCATCTCAAAATATTTAGTTCCAGGGACCACCCAGAAGCTAAATTTGAGTTACAAACGTTCGCTTTAAAATACATATATTCAAAGATTTGCACACATTTTCACAACTTAAAAAAAAATAGCAGATCTACAAGCTCGCAGCGCGGCACTCGGTGCCGCGCTGTGAGCTTGTATATCTGCTATTTTTCAGTGGTTAAAGCATTACATAATTCTAGGCCTAGGCCATAATTCTAGGCCTAAATGGATTAAAGCTAGAATATAACGCTTTGATGACTGATGTTCCATTGGGGGTTACATAATGTTGTTGTCAGGCAGAAAAGGCTTGTCCAATGATGTGATCCTGGGGTGTACAACAAACCCCAAACTGTGGATTCTAAAACGGCTAGTTCCATTCGTTGATTCTGATTGGCTAGTTTCCGTTTAATTGCTGTGGTATGCGATACTTTTAATGGTATCGATCGCATGTGACGTCGATCGGGTATCGGTTCACGTAAAAACGAACGATACCTCGTTTCGATACTCTGGAACGCAGCCCTGCTTTAGTAGGCTACACTCGTTACTGTGAAAATAGCCGACAATATAGCCTATAATGTTTGTTATTATGATGATTATCTAACGTCTATACTCTCCGCTCCGCCACACTGTGTGATCATCATCACCTATGCTCTACCGCAGCAGCCAGCGAGTCACCACTCTTTCCGTGTTGAAGTTAAACTTAAATAAAAAGTATTGAAAAATGGTATCGAAAAGGGTATCGTATCGATTCAAAGGTGGAACGTTACCCATCCTACTCACCACACCTCTCAGATGTTGTAACCACATGCCTCTTGTGGCTTATTGCTTCAATAAACTCCCTGTTGCTAAGAGTTGAGGCAATACATTTTATACAACACAGTTCTTATGTGAAAATAGCCGATCTACATGCTCACAACGCCTCGCAAGGTGAGGCGTTGTGAGCATGTAGATTGTCTGTTTTCGCTGTTGCCTATAATGGAGTAAATGTCCTTAAATTTTCATTTGTGTGCAGATAGCCTCTATACACTTAAACTTTATGTTGGTTTGTTTACTGTCGAGTGAGAAAACAATGTTGCACATTAAGTTAATCATCTGGGGACCTCCCCCAAATAATTTGGGGACCCCCCACAGGTTGAGAACCTCTGGATTAATTCAGCGTCTGCTAAATGCTAAATTGTAAATTGTACCTTGACATCAGTGTTGTGACAGCGTGTCACCGTGCAGGGTGACAGACACCTGCACGGTGACAGTGTTGTGAGCTGAGCTCACAGGTGTGTGACGTGCGTTGTGTCACCCGAGACGCCACCATGCAGATAACCCTTAACACAACTACATCACCATGACATGAAACACCACCCGCCTCCGCCTAGACACCTGGTCAGCACTCAGTGCACCACACACACACACACACACGCACGCACGCACGCACGCACGCACGCACGCACGCACGCACGCACGCACGCACGCACGCACGCACGCACGCACGCACGCGGCTGCGCGCAGCGCACGCACGCACACACGCAATCACACACTCTCGTCGCACAACACTGGTAAGTTGCTAAACATAATATGAACACACTAACACACATCGTGAACAGATGCTTTCTGGACAGAATAATTGGAGAGAGAGGAGGTGAGAGAGAGAGAGAGAGAGAGAGAGAGAGAGAGAGAGAGGGAGAGGGAGAGAGAGAGAGAGAGAGAGAGAGAGAGAGAGAGAAAGAGAGAGAGAGAGAGAGAGAGAGAGAGAGAGAGAGAGAGAGAGAGAGAGAGAGAAAGAGAGAGAGAGAGAGAGAGAGAGAGAGAGAGAGAGAGAGAGAGAAGGGTTGTCTGTAAAGTCACACTCCAGGGGACAGGTGGTGCGATGGAAAGAAGAGAGAGAGAGAGAGGGGGGGGAGGGAGAGAGAGAAGGAGGGATGAGAACAGAGAGGACGTGCCAAAGATAAAAAGTGTTTGTCCGCCCTGTTAGACAGCGGACAGAGAGAGAGAGAGAGAGAGAGAGAGAGAGAGAGAGAGAGAGAGAGAGGAGAGAGAGAGAGAGAGAGAGAGAAAGAGAGAGGGAGGTCCTGTGGAGCAGGGTGGAGGTGTGGATGGAAGTACTTTTGACATTTGGACTTTAGTGAAAGTATAGCAATACCATACAATAACAAGAAGTAATGATCCCGCATTTAAATTACTAAAGCGTTGCCATCCTAACTCATTTACCAGCCAAAGCACGAGTTTCCCTGAGCTATTAATCAATTAGATTTGATCTAAAAACTATCCACCATCGGATCGTCAATCGGCCGTTCCTAAGTGCCCCAAAGTTGGTGCTTCGAGTTTGGGACCGGAACCGGATATGCATTTATGGGTGCGGGACAACACTCTCTGCTGCGTTTACTTCCTTGTTACACTGCACTGCTGCAAGCGCAATGCAAGCATGGATTAACATGGGGTCTTTTGTAAACGAAAATCGTGGAATATAACGCATATCCAACTGCTGAAACTAAGGCTGGGCGATATTAGGAAAACCTTCGATATTCTATAACATTGTTGATATCGATATTACTCACGATATTAGTAAAAACAATTGCATTATATCGTTTTTAATGTTTGTTCTGCTTTAGGTGCACTGCCTGCCTAACCCAGATAATGAAATAGCACTTCATGCATGCACACTGCACAGTACACAACTACACATAAGGGTTAGGTAGGTATTATTGAAATAACCACACCTGGTTACAGATGGACTGCTCTTTTGCATGTGCTACGTGCATGCATAGTGTGTCTGTTAATTCATTTGACACATACACCAATACCTCATTTCAAGCCGCCTTTGTCGATATGTATAACATGCATGTTGATAGCTCGATATCGATACAGTTTCGATATATATTGACCAGCCTTACCAGAAACCTTGTGTGGTCCTGGACAGCCAGCATTGCATCAGTCTCCCGGTCCTGTAGGTTCACACTCTATAACATCCGTAGAATCAGAACCTTCCTCACCCAGGACTTACTGACTACTGACTATTGTAACTCTCTCCTCACTGGCCTCCCGGCATGTGCACTTAAACCTCTCCAACTGATCCAAAATGCCGCGGCAAGACTGGTCTTCAACCAGCCAACATTCTCACACGTCTCCCCCTTCTCCGCTCCCTCCACTGGCTCCCGGCTTGCGGCCCGCACTGAATACAAAACACCGATGCTGACCTTCAAAGCAGCCAAAGGTACGGCTCTTTTAGGGCTGTCACGATATGACATTTTACGTGACGATTAATTGTCACTCAAATAATTGGCGATTAACGTTTTAATTGTGTTTTTTGTCGTTGACAATTACATTTCTGTTTGGCTTTTAGGCTTTGAAGTTGCACATGGCAGATATGACACAAAACCTAAATATACAAAGAAATTACTGACATATTTGACAACTTACTACTTAAAAAATAACATTGATGGTGGATAGCAGATCTTTTCTAGATCAAATAGCAGATCTACAAGCTCACAACGCGTCGCGATGCGACGCGTTGTGAGCTTGTAGATCTGCTATTTCCACTCTTTCTGACATTTTTCAACATTCACGATTATGACGAATATGACAAAATAATTGCGATAATGTCAAATAATCACGATTAGACGATTATGTAATAATTGTGACAGCCCTAGGCTCTTCCATACCTCCAAAACCTGATCAACCCCTACAACCCCACCCGTTCAATCAGATCAGCCAACACAGGGATGCTGACAGAACCCTCGCTAAAAAGCCCAGATACACTCACCCTAGACTCTTAGCCCTCCTGTCATTGTCATTGGCTGACCCCACCCGGGCGTGGGTGGGGTGGGGTAGAGATAGAAGGATGTTATTGGCTGACCCCTCCCAGGCAGGCAGGGGGGGGGGGGGGGGGGGGGGGGGGAGGGGAGGGGGAGGGGGGTCAGAGGGCGCTCGCAGGTAAGCGTGAGAAGGAACCACTGCACAGCATGGTAGTCTATTTATATACCAGCCTGTATGTACCACACTGTAGGAGAGGAGAGGAGAGGAGAGGAGAGGAGGAGAGGAGAGAGGGGGGTAAAGGTGCAGAAGACGAATGAGACAAACCACAGGGTATGTGTGAGAGAGAGAGAGAGTTGACGGAGAATGAGGACGACAGTGAGAGAGGAAACGGTGCAGGTTCAGACTTCAGGTGGGCCTTCAATTGTTCCAAAGGGGACACTTTATTTTCCAACACACCACTATATACTGTATAGCAAGCTGATTATGCAGTGTTTAAACCAAACTAGTTATGTCCATTACAAGTTTTTCTCACTGAAAATAATTTAATTTCCCGTGCTGCATGCACAACACCACAGGAATAGACTTCAACTCAGTGCAGCACCAGTGTAGGCTACCTTTCATTATTGCACTTTTTGACAATGTATAATATAATAATCACAAAAGAAACAAAAAAAAAGAACATAATAATTAACACCTGTAAAAGATTAAAATAATGGTGGGGTGGTAGGGTACTACTGGCCAATCTGGACTTGGGGGGCACAAAGTCTAATCTGGGTGGGCATTGCCCCCCAATGCCCCCCTGTGGAGCCGCCTATGAGAAAGGATAGAGGAGAATTGAATAGAACAGAGTCTGCATGTGTGCTCCTCTACCAGAGAACAGAGTAGTCAGGTTGGTACGGTGTCACTTTGGCCCAGCAGAACATGGCCGTCCCAGGCTCTAAACTAGTACATCATGACCCATTTAGTCCCTCTCCCCAACGGCCTCTTTCCTCTTACCCTGTACAAAAACACACAGAGGCAGCGCCGCTGGAGCGTGCACGCACACACACACACACACGCACGCGCGCACGCACGCACGCACGCACGCACGCACGCACGCACGCACGCACGCACGCACGCACACCACACACGCGCACGCGCACACGCACACACACACAGGGGCGTCACTCAAAATTCTGGGCCCTGGGTACAAGGATTCACTGCGTTCACTTCAATGTTAACTATTGAAAAATAGCAGATATACAAGCTCACAGCGCGGCACCGAGTGCCACGCTGCGAGTTTGTAGATCTGCTATTTTTGCAAAAAAAAAATGATTTTTTTTTTTTGTAAGAAACCTACGTTTCCATGTCAGTGGTGCTCAAACTTTTTCATGTCAAGGACCCCCAAGATGGGGGCCACAGACCCCCATCTAAAAAAAATTGCTTAAAAAAATACATATATTCAAAGATTTGCAAAAATGTTCACGACAGCCGGGCTGTGAGCTTGTAGATCTGCTATTTTTCATTAGCTAATGTTACTAGGGCCCCTCCACATTGAGCCCTAGTAACTCAGTCCCACTCCCCCCCCCCCCCCCTCCTCCTTGTGACGGCCCCTGCACACACACACACACACACACACGCACACGCACACGCACGCACGCACACACACACACACACACACACAGACCGCCGTGCACCTCGCCAGGTGTCCTCTGGCTTAGCGTTTACGTGTGGGCGGCGGGCGGCTCACATGTGGTTTGTTTTGTCGCTGAAAGGAACATCGCCACCGAAGGGACGAGTTTGTACGGGAACGACGGTGGTTACGTTAAATATCTCATGATGAAGGGGTCGTATGGAAAATGCACATTAAACCACAGCAGTATCCTTTGTTTCAATGGCAGGGCAGGACTAAAATAAATAGGACGCACCGGCCCTGCACGCACGCTGCGCCCCAGTGAATAATTGTCCACAGCCAAATGAGCTTAGATAAGCGCTTCCTGTATAGGTCTCCGGAGCCAGACTGTAGTTGACCCCCACTGTTTTCTACAAAGAGAGAAATGCCTCTGGCATACTGTCCGTCCATCTGTCTGTCCGTCATCTGTCTGTCTGTCTGTCTGTCCGGGGGTAACCTCGCTTACCAGGCTTTCTGAGAGAAAGCCTGGTGTTCATTCACAACAGGCCGTGTTGGTTTCCGCCTAAAGCGCGGAAACCACTAGAAGAAGCCGGCGTCGCTTTGATTTGGTTCCCCCCGTTTGTTTCCCCAATCGCTTTTAAAATGCTCGAATAGCCTTGCGTAGTCTTGCCAGTCGCTATGGGTTGGACTAAAAGATGCATACATACCAAACAATTCTTTTCAAAAGCAAAACTACTCCGCATCAAGGAGTTTATTAGGTAGGCCCCAAAAGTATGTCCTTGAGCGCAGGGGAATCATTTTGGGTTAAAACTGAATCCGGTTTGATAGTTCCGGCACATTGTAGTCCTTTGGGGACGACAACATGACGTGTTGTGGTTTCCGCTCCAGACCGGTTACAACCCCGAAAAGTGAAGTGATCCCAGACTAGTCCGGTGGTAGAAAGCAGATGTCCCACCCCTCCCCCTCAGCTTCCATCTCGTCTTTTCAGTCAAGTCAATTATTCTTACTGTAAGTCAACAACAGTAATTTGAATCATATGTGTTAAGCTTGCTGCTTGGCAGAAATGTAAATGAAAGGGGCACGGTCGCCTCAACAGCTAGAAGATTCTGGGTTTGATTCCCGCCGGGGGACGCTGGGGGGCGCTGGGGGCGTGTTTTCTCCTCCGCGTCATCATTGCCCATAGGGTTGGCGAAAGGGCCTTTCTGTGTGGAGTTTTGCATGTTCTCCCGTGTCTCCTAGGGAAGGTATACCCTCTCAAAAACATGTAGTAATCATCCTGGTCTGTATACTGCCTCCCCCTGGCCAGCCGGGGTGGCGCCTGATGGAGGAGAAAGGAACTGATTGGAATAACGTGTTCCTTCCACTCGCTACGTCCAGCCGGGGAATCTCTCCCCTGTCAGGTGAAAAAGAAGCGGCTTGGACTCCTCATGCGCAGAAGGAAGCATGTCTGTTGTCTCCCCAGGTTGGCAGAGGGAGTGTAGCGCCCAGGATTACATTAGACAGTTTACACTGGTAAAAAAAAGTAAAAAAAAGTAAAAATATATATAGCCCGGGGATCGCTGAGCTAAGATATTAACTAACAACAGCAGGAAAGGAAATAAAAGCCCATTAAAACATCCTGTCCCATTAAAACATTTAAAGTCAGATTAAAGACGATATCAGGCACATGTCTGCTATTATTTAATTGTACCCAAGGTGTAATTTCCCAATAAAAGAAATGTCTGACAACAGCGTGACAAGTTGTTCTAAATGAAGGTAGTAGCTTTCAAGTAGACGAGCTGTTTTAGTTTAGATTTCTTTTCTTTTTTCTTTTTTTTATTACCCGCAATTTAGCTGGGAAATTTGACAACATTTACATTTCCAGTGTACATCAAATACACTCGCAGCCACCAGATGGCTTTTGAGAGCAATTTGCCCATGCCATCAAAGACAGAACTCATCATCAAAGTGAGAATTCTACATCCTCCGTCTATTTGTAGTTTTTTTTTTTTACAAAGTCATGCATTTTATTCAGGAACTCACTGCCAACCACCTCAGATACACTTTCATTTTAGCTCAACAGTACATACTTTCACTTGTAGTTAACTTTAAGTGTCGCTCAGTTCCTCCCTGTTCAAGAACCATTTGATCCATGTTCGAACCTAATTGGGCCTTGCTGCAGGCACCTGGAACTAGTGGCAAGCAAACCTGACACACGTAGACATCAACGGGGGGCTTGAGCCCCTGCCTTTTATCCGTCTGCAAAAGTGACCTCTCCAGGCCATGAATGCAGTTTTTACTATGGCGAATGCCCTCTTTCCATGCTACACCTGAAGGCGGCACTGTTGAGAATTGCCTTGTCCAAACTCTCCTTAAACTTGAATACAACATCTTATGTTGAAATAAGATGCTGCGAGTCGTTGTCAGCTTGTAGATCGTCTATTTTCGGCAAATAGGTTTAGTCTAGGGCGGTAAAAGAGCAGACTAAGTACAGAATGAAAAGGTCAAGTTTATTAAGTATTGACGGTTCAAGTGGTTAAATATATGAAAAACACATTGACATGAATCCAAAATACACTGATGATTGTGCTGTCAAACGATGAAACTATATGGAATCTATGAACAGGTTGTGGGGGTCCTTGCTTCATCTCTCTCTCAACTAAGGGGTCCTTGGCCTGAAAACGTTGAAGACCCTGCTGTATTGTGTTCTGATGGGCTGCTGTGCCAACTGTTGCTATACTGTTACTGTTTTATTGTGTTCTGAATCTGACTGCCGGGGGGGCCGCTGTGTGCGCACCAATCTTATGTTATGTTATGGTTAGGCTATTTGATTTATGGAGAGGGAGAAGAGATGGAAAGGAGAGGGAAAGTGATTTCTCTCTATGGAGAGGGAGAGAGAGATGGAAAGGAGAGGGAAAGTGTTCTTGGTGTGGTTACATTTAGGTAAAAAAATCAACCGTAGAATAGGGGTGGGCGATATGGTGATAATTATCGTTGAGACGATACGATGTCTCCACGATATGCCTTTTCAAAGGTATTGTATACGTATATCGTGATAGAATTGAAGGAGCCTTGTAAAAAATCTGTTTAATCGTTAGAGATTCATTGCAGATTGATTTTCTGCCACATTGTAAATCTCCTCTCTCTCTCCTCTCTCTTCCTCTCTCTCTCTCTCTCTCTCTCTCTCTCTCTCACTGCTGAGTGATCTATAGTGTATATACACTCTTCTCATCATCAGTCAGTCTCTCCCGTCCTTCTCCTTTTTATATAATTGTCGTCTCATTTCCAAAGCAGTCATTTATGTATTTATGGTCTGGGACATAAAGAGCATCTCTCTAGTCTACTATTCCCCTGGCTGATGGTGGAATAGCTCTATATGTGTAGCAGAGCCGGAAGCCCACAAAGCAGAATATCTCTCCTGCTTGGCCATGGGGGGATTCCTTCCCTTTTTAGACTGCTGGTAGATGAGTGGTTTCCCCCTCACACACACGCGCACGCGCACACACACACACACACACACACACACGCGCACGCGCGCACACACACACACACACGCACACGCACACGCACACACAGGAGAGCCTGCTTTTGGGGGAGCTCAATCATGGAGTGATAATTTAACACACTCCCAGGGTGAGATAATGCAAGATGCAGAAATGACAACATCATTACAGAAGATATCTTGGGGGATAGAGAGAGAGAGAGAGACATGTTAAATGGTGCATTTATAGCCTTTATCCAAGGCACATTACATTCACCCATTCACACTCAGGTGGCGGAGGAAACCATGCAAGGCACCAACCTGCTCACCGGGAGCAACTAGGGGTTCAGAGACTTGCTCAAGGACTCTTCAACACTAACTCTGGGGTAGCCCAGGATCGAACTGGGAACCCTCCGTGTTCTAAGACAGCAACTCTACCCTGAGCCACTTCGAATGGGAACACCTGTGTTGGTCGTCAACATGGCTGCTGTAGGACTACGAATGCAACCCATGAATACCAATTTTCAGTTTTTCAATCCAAAGGAGCTTTATTGGCATGGGAAAATTGGCATGGAAAACAACGTGTGTGTGTACGTGTGTGTGTGCGTGCGTGCCTGCGTGTGCGTGTGTGTGTGTGCGCGTGTGTGTGAGTGTGTGTGTGTGCGTGCGCGTGCGTGCGTGCGTGCGTGCGTGTGTGTGTGCGTGCGTGCGTGCGTGTGTGCGTGTGTGACTGGGACACTGTGATGACTGTGTGCTAATGGGAATATGTCACTGGGTAAACCTGCCAACAAAGACTCTCTAGTGCTGCCAGATAATGACATGTTGGGGGGAGAGAGAGAGACACTAGGGATGGGACGATATGAAAGTGTCATATCACAATTATTGTGACAAAAGAAATCGCCATTTACGATAATACTGCAATAATCAAAATTCCCCAACATCCATTATCCTGGGCGGAAAATTTGCCCAAAAATAGCAGATCTACATGCTCACAACGTGTTCTGAGCTTTTAGATCTGCTATTTTTTGGCAAAGAGATTTGATAGTATAAGTATGTTTTACCTATACTGGGTTTGATATGTAGCTCAGCAAATAAAAGTTGAATTTATCCCAGTGCATGAGGGAGGACGATATCACGATAAATTAAATCACACGCACACGCTTCAATTAGCCGCTCCCTTGTTACCATGAATTATTAAGTGCCCCCGCCTCCTAATTTCATTAAGGATTTTTCAGGGACAAAAATGTGATGAAAAACAACAAGTTGCCTCCCACGATATCCCCATGGTAAATGTGAATGAATCACATGCACACGCGCGCGCGCACACACACACACACACACACACACACACACACACACACACACACACACACACACACACACACACACACACACACGCGCGCGCACCCACGCGCGCGCAAACGCACGTTTGCAATTACACGCAAGACTACACATAATTTTAGACGTTGATTTATTTACTTCCATCCCCTTTCTAACTCCCATTTTGTAACTCCCATTTGAGTAATTATGCCAATTAACCCTTTTTGCTACTGCTGTTGTATGCTAACCGTCTCATCTGCCAGTGAGGAGCCCCCACCGGGAGGGCATAGCGACACGTTGTGAGCTTGTAGATCAGCTATTTAACTAGAAATACTGTTCCTACGAAACAGTGTGGGCTCGAATGTAACACCATGTATGGGCACAAAGATCTATACTCTTTGGCTATTCCATAGAGATTCTATTTCCTCAAACAGCTTCAAGGGTTGGCCAATCAGGGTTGCATGCTTGGGGCACGTGGTTTCTGTAGGCTTGGGGCACGTGGTTTGGGGAAAACCCAAGAAATGAAAACTCTTCCTGAAATCCCAGACTCTCTTCCCAAAACGAAGTGTGTGATAGAGGCTGGCAACGCCAGGCAACCTATCCATGCCAAACTCTGCACACACACTCCTTGGCTGCCAAACCACAACGTCCACCCCTCATTAATCACATGGCCCTCTTCTAGTGCCACATGAGGCCAATTCTTGCAAAACACATTTTTGGACACTGCTCCTGTGTCTGTCCCATCTAGCCCCACTATCTGGAAGATCTTTGAAGGAAAAAGAATTGACACTGTTCCTACAGATTTTGCACTAAAATTCACCATATTCCCTCACTATATTCCCTCCTAATTGGCTACCATTGCCTTCTAAAGTTTGTCTATGCGACCTGACGGTCGCTTATCTCCCCATTTAGGGAGTCTTAAGCCCTTTGCACACAGGCGCGTTTATCCGCACGGATAAAACGGACAATTTCATTTTTTTTTAAAGAAAACAATGATTCTCTACGACCTCATGCACACCGGATCCGAATTAGCCGTGCGACGAGTGGCTGCGGCCGTGCGTTTCTTTCTCGATCGAACCCAGTTCGATTCGTGCGTCTTGTTGCATGCGGTAAAAAACTCATCACTCCTTTTATGACTCCTTTTGGGATCCGCAGTGCCGATTCCGCACAGCATTGCACACCAAATCCAATGCGTTTTATTCATGCAGCAAACAAAAAAAAACGCAACTGTCCTGTGTGCAAAGGACTTTACTGGTGGCAAGGGTGTCAGTGGCTCAGGAGGTCAGAGCGACCGCTTGGGAAACAGATGGTTCCCGGTTCGATGCCCACATGGCTCCCAGTCAGTTATAGTGTGGAAATGCCCTTGAGCAAAACTGCAGCTACGGAAGAAGAGGTTTATATCTATGGATGGTAGAGAGAGGCAGAGAGACGGAGAGAGAGAGCAGTGTGTGTGTGTGTGTGTGTGTGTGTGTGTGTGTGTGTGTGTGTTTGTGTGTGTTTGTGGTCAGCGCGCGTGGCTGGTGGCTTAGAGGTGACAGGTGCTGAGTGGCAGGGTCATTAGCACCCTAACGACCCGCTAATGACGCCCTGGCGAGAGACCTCCATGCGTGCTCTGTGACTGCCAACCTCTCTCTCTCTCTCTCTCTCTCTCTCTCTCTCTCTCTCTCTCTCTCTCTCTCTCTCTCTCTCTCTCTCTCTCTATACCTCGCTCTCCCTCCTTCGCCTGACCTTGATGCAATCAATCAGTATACAGCAGATTTCACACTGATTAAGGAGTGTGTGCGTGTGCGTGCATGCGTGTGTGTGTGTGTGCATGTGAACTGTGTGAGTGTTCGATGTGCACCACAATTCCTTTGAGCGTGCGAACACAATTTAAGTGAGGGAGAGAGAGAGAGAGACACACACACGTGCGTGCGTGTGTCGCTTGTGACATGTCACATTCTCTGTGGCCCGCGGCGGTGACAAGACACACACACACACACACACACACACGCACACACAAGCGTGCGTGCGCACACACACACACACACACAACACATGCACACACAGGAGCTTGTCACAGTCACACGACACCACAAGCTTTTAGCACCTTCTCTCAGCGATGCAGTCAGTCTGAAGAAATAACATGATAAAACATTACAGGATCCACAGCCATAGTCACGCAACACACACACACACACACACACACACACACACACACACACACACACACACACACACACACACACACACACACACACACACCAGTAAGACGCCCTAAGGGCGAGAAGCGACCTCGTCCAATAAAGGGCGAGACACCAGAGCTGAGTTGAGACCCATTCCCACTGTGGGCGCGATAGAGTTACGTTAATTATCTGACGTAATGACGTGCGGAAAGCACGGAAAGTGATCCAAACGATCATCATTTATGGCTATCGTTGTCTTTATGGTTGTGGTGTGGATGCTGTCATCCACTTCAATTGAGGACCGTATATTTTTTATCTTTATCTTCATGGAGCCCAGTGGGAAAGGGCCTTTTAACTATTAATATGTCTGGTCAAGTCATCATTGTGAGTCTAAACAGGTCAGCTATCCATATGTGAAGTCTGTGAGTTCAGATGTAGAGGTCCATATATGAGATATCTTGGCCATATATGGAGTGTGACATGAAGCGTGACGCACGCGCGGGTTTTCATACTAAATGCGACCTACGGTTGCAATGAGGCAGGACGCCAACCCTGTAACCTCTAACATGATTCTAAGCTAAGCCCACATACAACTCAGCACAAAAAGAAAGGAAACTTGACATGGGTCCATTATACCTCCCCTTTAATAATACCAATTTGTATTAGCCTTGCGTAGCCAGAATTTACACATCTGCGAAGAGAAAAGCCTGGTGACAATATAAGGCAGAAAGAGTTCAACTTCCGCCGTGTGAGCTTCCCCGGTTTTCCCCTAACGTAACTTCCGTTAAACGCAGCACTTCTGCTAGAAATCTTGGAACCAACCGGGAGGCATATTGTCTACAGGGTGAATTTGTATTGTGTTTTATATAATTGTTATAATTGTTGATTCGTCACCTTTACAACAAGGTACGGTTTGTAAGCATCGGGCATTCGTGGAATGAGCACCACAACCCAACGTATGGATAGCGACGACCCCAAATTTTCCAACATTCGGTCCGTTATATCCCCCCTTTAATTATGCCAAATGGTATTGTGTTTGATATCATTGTTATCGTTGATTTGTCACCTTTACAACGAGGTGGAATGAGCAACACAGCCAACGTGTGGGTAGCGCCCCTCCAAAAAATGGTCAAAATGGCCTGGCAGGCCTGCAATACTGTTCTTTTGGTGTTCACCTTTGTTGCCCCACAGTAATAAGGAAAAGAAAAAACAAAACACATATTGGCCATTTTTACACTTTGTTAATGTTAAGCTCCGTGCCAAAACGAGAGTAAATGCCAGCAGAACAGTATATTGCAAGCCATGTTGGCAAAATATTGGTCGGCGCTACCCACACGTTTGGCTGTGTAGCTCATGCCTCGAATGCCTGATGCTTACAAGCTGTACCTTGTTAATATAATATAAAACACAACACAATTTGATATTATTAAAGGGGAGATCTAATGGACCGAAGTCAAGTTTCCTTTCTTTTTGTGTGTGAAATATTTTTCTTTAACAATAAAACAAGCATTTCTGTAGTTCTGTGGCTGTGGCAACATTTGGCCCTAAGTGTAGTACACACGCGCCCACGCACATGCGCGCACACACGCGCATGCACTAAACACACACGCACTAAACACACACATGCACTAAAACACACACAAATCAATTTGGGCGCGGCCCGGCCGGCCGGCGGTCACCTTGAGCATTCTATAAGGGACCGTGTGATCAAACAGAGAGAGAGAGAGAGAGTTGTGTGTGTGTGTGTGTGTGTGTGTGTGTGTGTGTGTGTGTGTGTGTGTGTGTGTGTGTGTGTGTGTGTGTGTGTGTGTGTGTGTGTGTGTGTGTGTGTGTGTGTGTGTGTGTGTGTGTGTGTGTGTGTGTGCGTGCTCTGATGGGGCACTTAAATCCTCATGTCCTCCACACACAAACAGCTGGGGTGACTCATAACTCAAACTCACGCACGCAAACACACGTGCACACACACACACACACACACACACACACACATACACCCATGCAGCACGCACACACACAAAGGAACACACACTCACAGACCCGTTTAACCTTCTCCCCGGCTCGCCTGTAAAACACATATATATATTCGACCCTCCAGGAAAATGTGATTATGCCATCGCAGAATGACCCGCATAATCTGGCGCAGATTATGCAGGGGTCATATGTTTGCAAAAATGCAGCATAATCGCATATTTCCGCCCGCATATTTCGGAACTATACTCGCGTATTTCCCAGCATAAAATCACATAAACTCCTGCATAAATTTCGTATCTTTTCACATATTCCACAACTTTCTGCAATTTCACCGCATAAAATCACATAAAAACCTGCATATTTCATTGCAAAATCAAGGATTTTTGCCGGCTTAATCAATTATTTTAGTCCACTTAATGACTTAAGATAAACGTCTGGCTTAGCAGAGCTGTTTATGTTTATGGGAGCTTATTGTTGCTGTCGGCAGAAACCGTGTGTCTCCGTGTTTATGTGAAGCTTGAGCTTTGATTTTTGATTTGATTAGATTTATTTAGCACAATCAGTGGCGTAAAAAGTACTCCCATGTTTTACTTAAGTAAAATATCAATACTGCAATGTAGAAATACTCTAGAACAGGTGGTTCTCAACCTGTGGTACGTGTACCACTGGTGGTACATGGGCCCCCCTCTGGTGGTACTCAGAAATAAGAAAAAAACATGTTGAGTGAGATATACTGTATAGGCTATTATACTACAGGTAGTTCTTCTGACCAAGCAATTGGTTGAAATAGGCTCTCCAGCCGTGCTGTAATGAGCATGACATCACAACTCTAATAGATGATTTGAGAAGGGATTAAATCACTTTAGAAATATATCATCAGTTTGCACGGGAAGTTCACAAATGTAGTAGATAAATCTGGACAATATGACTCGGTCATCAAATAATTAATGCAACATAACGGGGGCGCCCGCTGGCCTGGTGGTCAAGGCGCATACCATATACTAGGCTATGATGGCTGCTGGCGTCGCTGGTTCGATTCCCGATCGGGACGACCTTTGCCACATGTCATTCCCCATCTCTCTCCCCATTCCTGTCAGCCTACTGTCCTATCAAATTAAGGCATAAAAAGCCCAAAAACAAATCTTTAAAAAAAAACTAAAAAGATCTCTGTGATTTCAATGAATAAATGGTCCTCCTGTGTTAACTGTACATAGCTGAATAGGATGGGGTAGGTCTATGCACCGACCTGTATTTTAACATCAGTTATTATGTTGGAGAGACACATATTTTCTGAGGTGGTATTTGGTGTAAAAAGGTTGAGAACCACCTCTCTAGAACACCAGAATTCAATTACTTGAGTAAAAGTACAAACATTTTATATATAAAACTGCAATTAAAGTATAACAAATAAAAGTACTCATTATGCATGTTCCATTTCCAGTTTTCAAATCTTTGGAAAATCTACAAGCTCACAATGCGTCGCAAAAAAAACACACACACACACACACACACACACACACACACACACACACACACACACACACACACACACACACACACACACACACACACACACACACACACACACACACACACACACACAAGGTTAGAGAGAGCAGAGACATACAAGGTTTCCAGAGGACAGTGAGTTTTAAAGCAGATCCAGGTGGCAGCAGCAGATCATATTTTTTGGGGTGTCCCTCTCAGGACGGCCCGTTTAATTTAATCCAAATGACACCAAAGTGACCAAACGGACCCATAACGTTAACACTAAGGATTATCCTGGGGTACGGTATCATAATGAAACATAATAGGATTAAAAGATGATTAAATAATGAATGAGATTGAAATTAATTGCTTGGTTCTCCAGGGGGGGGGGGGGGGGGGGGGGGGGTTAGGGGGTCTCTTGATGATGATGGACAGTAGTACCAGTGATCCTACCGCTGGTGATAGTGTTGAAAACCACATGACGTAGCGCTGTGATTGGCTCAATGATTTAAAGGACAACTTTGTTTTTTTACAACAAGGGTTCATATTTTAGATTGTAATTAGAGAAAAGAAAAAGTGAGCGTTAAAATGTTTTCATTTGCTTCGTTCTATTGTTTTATCGCGTTTACCGTGCTAAATTGTGGGGCATGCGTACGCATGGGGGCATGCGTACAAGTGGCTAAATATGTCTTTTTAGACACAATAAGCCAGCAGTTTTTTTATTGCTATTTACAGTAACACTTTTAGCCCCCATAAGTCACATCCAACCATGAAAGGTTGCGTTTTATCTTGGGAATGGGCTTATTCTGTGTAAATTGACATATTTAGCCACTTAGCCACTTACGCATGCCCCTAACCACTGAAATAAGAATCTCTAAAACAATAGAAAGAAGTAAATTAAATAATTTTAACACTCATCTTTTATATTCTTTAACTCATTCCCCGCCTCCCCCGATAGTCCCGAGAAAATCCCAATGTCGTTCCCCGCCAGGCCCGATAGTCCCGAGAATTTGCTTTTATATAATGTAATGTTTAATTACACTCTCCCCCAGCTCGTGACAAATTTTTATCCTTTTATCTTACAGAGAACCTAAAATATCACACATCAAAGTAAGTGTGTTTGAAAAAAAGACTGTAATAATGTATAAATTGCAATACAAATGCATATAAATCTCCCCATAACCCACAGTGAACTGGCACAGTGACGCATTTTGCGCACACAAGGCTGGCGGAAAAAAAAGAGAAGAAAAAAAAAGTGTGAGAACAGCTGTGTGTGTGTGTGTGTGTGTGTGTGTGTGTGTGTGTGTGTGTGTGTGTGTGTGTGTGTGTGTGTGTGTGTGTGTGTGTGTGTGTGTGTGTGTGTGTGTGTGTGTGTGTGTGTGTGTGAACATCTCTTAGCTGGCTGGTGGTCCACGGACCACTGTCTGTTTCAGTGGTCCCCCTGTCCTGATCAGCACAGTGGTATCAGAGTCTCTGATTCAGAGATCTGTCTCTCTCTCTCTCTCTCTCTCTCTCTCTCTCTCTCTAGATACAAAATAATTATCGCCAATTCGCCATATAAATGCTTCTAAAACATACCTGAGAATGATGATGGTTGATTAGAATCCACAGGTTATAATCCATATATCCAGGCTATAATATATTGTTTTGTAATGGTCCACAAGCAGCCAAGCAGGCCATTGGCGCCAGGCGGTCCTTTGCAAAGGGGGGTCCCTGGTCGGCTTTCTAACAGGGGGTCCGCGGGCCCAACGCTTCGCTCCGCAGAGCAGTGGGAACACGATAATCAACTCTTACAAAATCAATCAATAAAACTGCCCGATTACATAAAGTTCACGACGCGATCCAGTTGAGTCAGAGACAAGTGAAGTGGTCCCTGGAAGGGGGTCCGTCCTCTCATTACCCTGCCTGGTCTCCAGCCAACACTTCTCACGGACCACCACCAAAACTCCCACGCTCCCCCACCACGCTCCTCCCAAAAAGCAAGAGATCAACTAGTGTCGTTACTAACGAGCAAAGACGCAGAGGAGCTGTTTAGCAGGGCAGTGCAGAGGATTTTTTTAGGGGCAGGGGGAGACATTTTTCCAACATGTCCTAGAATGTGAAAATAGCAGATCTACAAGCTCGACTTTGATTGATTGATTGAAGACTTTATTAGAAGTTTGCATAGGAAAAGGTACAGTTTCATGACGGTACAGTTCACTGGTACAAGGTCTACTAAAAGGAGATCCATGAAAAGACTAAGCTTATTTCCACTGTAAACCATTGAAGTATCTCATATAAAATTGAATGACAAGCTCTCAATGTGTCACAGTCTCAGAGCGATGTGTTGAGCTTGTAGAGCTTGTAGATCTGCTATTTTCACATTCTAGGACATGTTAGAAAAAAGACTCATGCCCCCTTTTATGTCTATTTGTGTGTGTGCACCTGTACAGAGCAAAAGACAACCAGCAGACACACAGAGACAGAGAGAAAGCGCCCCCAAGTGGGGGCTCACAGAAATACTCACAGAAATACTGCAATATAGTATGTGAGTTTTTTGGTCAGATATAGCCAATAAAAATATTTTTCTCTGCATTTTTCTAAACAGAAAATTCTAAAAATAAATCCTATTACATAATTACATTAGTACACTTATCTGATAATGCCTGAAGCCATAAAGACACATCTCAAGTGAGTTATCCACTTGAAAACAGATCATTCACAAAAAGGTCAATAACTCCAATTATTTTGAATTTCCACCTGGATTTTGAAAAAACAAGGGGTTTGAAATGGCCAAAACTCTAGATTGCTACATCGTACATACAAAAAAATATTTTTTGGAGAGACTAGAGGATGTCCTCTTTTAATCCATGCACTGTATGACATTTTCGTGCAAACAGGGAATTTAGGAAAAATGTCTAAATATGAAGAAAATGCTTAAACAAAATGGCAGGGGAGCCTACAGTGAATGTTAAAATGGCGGTCAATGTGTTAATTACAATCTAAAATATGAACCCTTGTTGAAAAACACTAAAGTTGTCCTTTTAGCTTTGCTTTTATTGTGATGTATATATTGTTTTGAATGTAAAAATAAAAATAAATATATTGTTTAAAAAAAAAAGAAGTTGTCCTTTAACCATGTGTCAATTTAGCGGGATATAAATATTGATTATGGATATTTATGTTACAATAATGTGTCAGTAGCTAGTCGTGCCTCGAGTAGACGGTTATTTTTTCAACTTTGTACAGATTGTGAAAGTGCAGCTTGCCTCACAATCTCCTCCAACTGATGTGTAGTCTCGCGTAGCCTGACAACTATTCCACAATCTCCGAATGCTAGATAGAGTATGGAACTACAGCTCCTGATATCTGAGAGAGGAAGCTGGCATTTACGTTCACGGTTTCCATTTATTTTTAT